>NC_090869.1:66212568-66225068 GCF_036669935.1 Montipora foliosa | reverse complement strand
CTTACGGACACCTCTCTAATACAAAAATAACCTCTATAATACGGACAACGGACACAAAATCTCTGCCCCAGAGAGAAAATTCATACAAACTTAACCTCTTTATTACGGACACTCCAATGATGAAAGTTCTTATTCAACACCATTCCCTGTTTGCCGTTACATATCAGTGTGTAATCAATTGTCTCATTGTTCATACGATAACAGTATGAAATTTTCCTTAGAGCACAGCCTTGAAATGAGGAATAAGCACTCTTTAGGCCTTGTGTCAACCAATTCACACCTCAAACACCCTCGGAGTAAAAATAATTAATCATCTTGGGCCAGTTGTTCAAACGATGGATTGCACTATCCACTGGATAAATCACTATCTAGTGGATAGTGATTTATCCGGAGGATAGCGCTATCCATCGTTTGAACAACTGGGGCCTAGTGTTAGAGTAAAATCTATTAAATTTCACTCTCGGGGTCAATGGGTAAATTCAGATGCGTTACCATGGCAACAGCCTGCAGAGCACTTAAGCCATCAAAAATATAATTTTTCGTGGTAGTACTTATCTGTAGCAGAAGTGGAAGTATGAGTGCTTCAAAACTGTGTTAAGTCACCTTAAGAGTCAAGTGTATTTTTGCGTTGGGGCACAGTTTGGGCTCACGCTGTAGGTTGTTTTTTGCGGAGGGGAAAACGGGACTATCTGGAGAAAAACCTCTCAGGGCAGAGTGGATAACTCACAATCTCAACCTACACGGAAATTGAACCCGGACCATGTGGGACGAGAGAACAAAATAATATGTGGCACGGGGTTTTGTTCTGCATTATGAAAATGCAATGGCGGAGGTAAAAAAAAAAACATTTGTACCACCCTACACAACTGTTTAGGAATATATTTTAATTTCGGTGTCTACAAAATTATAAGCAAATATAAAAACAGCAACAAACCTTGTGCAGATTCCCAGAGTTCGCTCAAGCGTTTATCATTAAAAACGCCTTGTCCCTCGGTTCCGGCGCGCTTGTCTCTTATATCATTGCCCATATCATCGAAATGATCTTCCAGGTGAAACTGTTGAAGCACACGGGAAAACTTCATTCGAAGCATTGATTCCATTTCACCATCTTCGTCACCACCGGAGGCTTTCACTTCTTTCCAACGAATTTCCGCTCGGTCTTGCATCTCGAGAACATGGCGAAAGTCTTGCAACTTCTGTTGCGACATCTTGTTTTGAGCTTTCCTCCAGATCATGTTCAGCTTCGCCATACGAAATGGGTTCTCTTCATCGGCCTTACGGCCATTGCTTGGGATTAATACCAGAGATATGATGAATAACAGCAGAAAAATCTTAGAACACATTGTTTTCGATGGATCTTCGAAGAGAATGGCACTGTCTGCATGAAAACCTGGTTACCTAAGTCATCACGCGTGTCTTCTCGCGAACTTTCAGCTCATCACGCAATATTTCCCGGAAGAGCGATTGCGTAACCAACCAATTATACATTGTCTGCGTAGAAGCGCAACCAAAACGCAACGAAACGTCACGCTTAGTGAGTAAAAAGAACATCTTTGCACACTCTTTCCTATTACTTTGTGACGCATTGCTATACCACTTTCACTTTAGGGGTAGGTGGTCCAAATTTTTTGTTGTTGTAACGACTCGAAGGAAAAACTTTACGTGATGTTTTTCATTGCCAAAATTTTCGAAATAATGGCGGGTACGTAGACTCTAGTATTTCTGTTCATCGAGCAAATTACTGTAACTGCACAGATTTCTGCTTCATTAGAACCCATTTCAAGTCCATGATCAAAATATAGTGTCGTATATATACGTAAAGTCAGCGATGCTGCCTACCATGTTTTGTCACGCATCTGTCGATTACGTGACGAAACACGTGTGACACACAAAAGTTGTCTGAGAGAGACTCCCCTAAGCCTAGTTTTCATATGTCGGGAAAAATCCCAGACGATCGGGGATTTTCGCAGTTTCCCGACCGTCCCAGATTTTACCGAGTATCGGAAAATCAACAAACGCTTGTCCCAGATTCTCCCAATGGTGACTTTCGCAGAAAGTGGAAAGCGCGCCAAAAACTGAAAACTTGCAATGTAGAACCATCGCCGACGTCTCCCTCGTCGCCGACGTCGCCGACAATCGCAAAAATATGGGACACGTCGCGAAAATAGAAACGCTTCCTATTTTCCCGATTTGTCCCCGACCATCCCAGATTATCGGGGATGTCTACGATTTATGGTTTTCATTAGTCGGCAAAGTCTGGGACGGTCGGGAAACTGCGAAATCCCCAATCGTCTGGGATTTTCCCGACATATGAAAACTTGGCTTTAATCTTCCCCGCCAAGCGGAAGAGGTACAGAAGACTTACAGAGTAAGGGCTTCTCACTTCCATAGATGCCCAGTCATCATTGACCATCATTACGTACCAGATCAACTTTTTAAATTGAATATCTCGATTTCGTATGTTGTCAAGAACTGATACGGTTAATTGGTTTACAAGAATAGATTTAAAATGTCGGCGTTTGGGGCTTTGCTTGAAGTGATCGAATAATATAAAAAACGACACACATCTGCTTTGGACTATTTCATACAAGCATCAACCGGCTTACACAGCGGAGTCAGCGATGGCTCAAATCGTCACGGAACTCAAGTGGACTTAATTGAGCCAACAGGGTTATCTGGATTGTAGTAGTTGTACTGTTTTAAATATTTCATAAACGGGAGTCCGGATGAGACAAGATAATTAACATGCTTATGTGCTTGCAATTTCCTCCAAATTTCCTTCGCAGTAATAATAATTAAATATTTTTATTTCTTATATAATTTATTTCATAATAGATATGGCGCATTTGAATATACTCTTAGAGATATTTGCGCCTAGAACTGCTTAATTTCCCTTTTTCTCTGATGAAATTCACACCATTTAACCAACCGAAACATTCAGTAATGAGAAAACAGCCTTTCCAATACCAATAATTTCAAAAGAGAGTGATATGAAAAATTATCTTGCTTGCTCTTGTGATTGGCTGGGAAGTTCCATTATTAAGAAAAGTCAATTATATTTGTTTTGTCTTTATGACATGATGGGCATTTGGCCAAGTGCCCTGAATTATGCAAAAATATTGAAAAATTCTCTGAAACGTGATTTTAGCAACGCGTACTAAAGTTGTAGCGCTGCTGAAATCAAATCAGCGCGTTTTGTCGGATTCGAGACTGTTTTGATAGTCTCACGATATTTTGCGTCTGTTGGCATACTGAAAAGACACTCTTTGGTTTGTGGCAATCTGGTATGCTGGTACTGACTTGTCATTTGAATTCTTTGTTGTCGGTTTAAGGCAACATTCCGCGTTCCCCGACTAACAGCAATCGAGCGCGTTCTTAACGCAGCGCGTGATCTCCAGCTGTGTTTTCGGCCAAAGGGCTGTGTGTTGTCAATGCTCTGTGAACTAGCTCCGCCAAAAATGAAGACCACAACCTTGGCTTTCATAATCTTTACATTCGTCTTTCTACGCCCACTGGTAAGTCATAGTTTTACAAGTCATACCATGGATACGTTTTCTGCTATAAAACACACCGTTTTGAAGCGTGCGTTTAGAATCTCGAAAACAGTTTGCCGCGGTCCTATTTATTTTTGTTGTAGAATTCTCAACAGTTGATCTGATATGATCTGCTGTTCCTTTACGAATGGCCAAGAAAGAGCTTAGCAAAAGACGCGCTTTAAGGCTATTGATATTTAAGGAATAGATGGCAATGTCATACATCACTCTGATTAACATAAAAACTTATTTTGCCGGACTGATTTAGCTTTCACTTTAATACACGCAGAAAATAAATTTACTTAAGGGCAAGTTTTGCGTATTTGATTTATCTTTGCGAAGGATAACCCTCATTAATTGTTCATGATTTTCATGAAAAGATGTTTGTAATAAGAAGACAATTGTCTTGACACTAGAGGTTAAAGCCAAAGGAATCCAGCGTGTTGTGTGAATGTTTGTTTTGTTCAAGCCAATTCTATGACCAAAGACAGCAAGAGCATCACTTTTGTCTCCGCTTATAAGACATATTCTCTAAAACAGAACAAAATGTCTCTTTTTCACCTTAATGAAGAGATGATTTTTGTTTTATTACATACCGATACGAGAAGTTTGCACGAGTAGAAGCTTTCTGAATTCCCTTCTCTTGCAATCATAAATAATTCATTGGAATTCATCGTCAAAACTGTAGAAGAGGAATTGATTGTAATGTTAGGAAACATCAGCTTTTTTTCATGTAAGCTAAGAAAACAAAAGAGGAAAGAAATCGTTCTCATCGAGGAGTTGTTTATGAAATATAAGGTCTTGGGTCAGTTTCTGTGGTCAAAAACCTGTAAATCAGAATAATTATTTGATTTCCTTAATGTAAATAGTATTTTCATATTTTTTTAAATACAACCACACTTTTGAGTTTAAGGAATATGTTTCGATGTTTCAAACATCATCTGAAACATGGAAACATGTTCCTTAAACTCAAAAGTGTGGTTGCATTTTTAAAAATCTTAGTAACGCTTGTGCTATCAAGACCATTTTGAAATAGTATTTTAAACAAAACTGCAGTTACCACTAGTACTTCTCGATGTCTTCTATTGTCCCATAGGTTTATTGCGAAAAAAAAAACATTTTGTGAATTGTATTGTACAATTAAAAGGCATTCATCAAAAATGACTATCGTTATTTCACGTTTTTCCAGGCAAGAAAAGAAAAATGTAAACTACTGGGAATTCGAGCTTCCAAGCCCACTGTGCGTGCTTGTTCAGAGCAGAAATCCTTTTAGTTTGCAAAGTAGCTATTCGTGCGGGGCCCGTAGACCGACCTATGTTTGTTTTTCAGTCATACGGGAGTCTACTTAGAATGATTATTACAGGTTCAATAACACTCGGAAAGTCTTACCTCGTCTTCAATTCGTCTATACATGTATGGAGTTCAGCTATCAAACAACGGCATTCATTCTAAGAAGACTCCCATATGAATGGCAAATATAGGTCGGCGTACGGGGCCCGTACGAATAACCACTGCCCTTGTTTTATTTAGTCGTGGATTGAGACAAATTTCCAATTGCAGTTAATTTAATCTTGTTCCCCTAGTTTTGTTTTCCATTTTATAATTAACTGAAAACGAACAAGCGAGGTTCGAATTCGCCTTAAAATTCATTTTCTTTTTCTTTTAATCAGGTTCTTGGAGGTTCGAACGAACGGAAGATGAACTTAGCAAAGAATAAAAGTGAGCATTTCTTTGATGCGAGTCTGGACGCGATTCCACTTGACTCGACTTAATGGGGCAAAATTTTTGGGCCGATTTTGGTTCAGTACTGTACTAAATAATTAGGGGAGGGAGGAAGGGGCTTTGTCCCATCTCCAACCCCCAACCTGGAGGGTCAGGGTTTACAGTCAGGGTGGCCATACACTATATCCTGTTGTTAATAAAGGCATCAGTTATTCGCCTTTATGCCCTTGTTACTGAGATTCATGTATCAGGAATGCGCTATCAGGGTTATGACAAGGGCATGTGATAACTAACTTTTTGCAGCACGACTGGCTGCCCCATTACAACCCACCGGGACCCGTTGTCGCTCCTCAACCCTTGCATGATATGTAACCCATAATTAAATGAAGTAAAGGTACATTTCGCCGTTAGCTTCAAAGGTCATTGGCATGTTCTACAAAAAAATATATGAAGTGCCGGTTATAAATTAGGTAGATTTATGCCAGGTTTAAGGTTCCTTTGCTATCCTAAAAGTGACCCTGATTGATAGGTTGGCAAATTTATTGATTGACTGTTTGATTTATTGATTTATTGAATCTTTTATGAGCTGCCACTGCCTGGCTTTCTGATTTACTGTTAAAGAAACTAAAAGCAAGCTAAGTCAAGCGCACTGATCGTATTACGTCTTATAACTTCTCAAGCCACTGAAAACGGTCTAATGTCCCCTTTTCAAAGAATATTTTCACTTTCAGAATGCTCGCTGTTATGCCCTCCTGGCCGAGAGTGCCATATCCAGTCAGATGGTAAAACTAAATGTGTTTGTTTGGCGCGGTGCAAGAAGAGATTTCACCCGGTTTGTGGATCAGACGGAAACCTATACGACAGCCATTGTGAACTTCACAGGACTGCTTGTCTCAGTGGAGAAAAGATCAGCATCGACTTCAAAATGATGAACTGCTTGAAAACTAAACATAGCATCGATGGTATGATATGTAATAATAATAATAACAATGAACTTTACTTAAGTGTTAACTGTACGCTGTAGTACTATTTCCGTTCCGTTTAGCTCCGTTTATTGTAGAATTTCATTATGTGATACAATTTCAATCTGCACTGCTCGCAGTTAGCAATAGCTAGTCGAGGAGAGCAGTGGTTACATGTGTATAAAAGAGAGAACAAGTAGAGAAAGCTACGGTATTCAATTGTGTTTTACAAACAATACATTGTAGATCGAACAGGTATACAAATAACTAGTGTACAGAGTATAGGGTCAACTAAAATAAGAAAATATCAGCTAAAATCAAATCAATACAAAGTGCAAATATGAAAAGCCAAAGTACTAATATATTTTTGTTATTACGCAAATCGCGGGTTGGTTTTTTTAAGAAAAGGTGAAAACGGGAGTAAAACTTCTCGGAGCTGAGTAGAGAACCAACAAACTGGACCTACGTTTGACGCCAAGTCTGGGAATCGAATCCGGACCAAATTGGTGGGAGGCGAGTGCTCTCACAACTGCGCCATCCCTGCGCCCTTATATTCTTAGAGCGGCTTATAAATTCGGGGTCGGAATGAATACCGCCATCTTTACTATGCTCGGTGATTGGCTAAAACATCTGGCGCGACATTCTCAGCGAGTCTTTGCCTTGGCTGATATGATTGCTTTGCGTCATAACTAGCTTGTTTGATAATTTGGCTTTGTTACGATAAGGCAAAGCAATTACTTACTAAATTTAATTAGTTTTAAAATGCAATTTTCTTGACAGGTTGCCATGATCATAAGCTGTACAAAATGAAGCAGCTTATTTTGGCCATGTGTCATAAGAAAAAACACAAGGAGGTGACGTCAGCAAGTGTGATTGACGAACTCTACTTGCGGTATAACAGAGACGGCGATCACAGAGTCAGCGGTTTTGAATTAAAAAAACTGATCACTGACTACGTCATATATCCCAGCATCAAAGAACTCGCCGAAGTTTGCCACGCGACGAAATGGTTGAAATCGGGAGATCAAGACGAAAATGGGTACCTCTCGAAAGCCGAATTTTTACAAAGTTTTGGTAAGGTACACTAGGTTGTTATTAATTTAGTGCCCTTAGCTTATCGTTCATTGCTTTTTGAAGGTTTTCCCCATCTATTTTGAGAAAGGAAAGCAAAAAATTTTAGGTTCTTCTTTCGAGAAGGATATAAGAACTGTTTTGTTTTTGCAGCCAGTAAACCCGAAGTTGACATTTTCCAAGACGAAAAACAATCACTACCTGGTTCCAGTCTTACTCTCCAATGCCAAGTGCGTGGTTACCCAGTTTCCTCAGTCACGTGGTTTAAGGATCAGATGAGGTTAAAAAAGAATGGTCGCGTTTCAATGTCCCCTGAGGGACGGCTCTCCATAAAGGACCTCGGAGCTGGAGACAATGGTGTGTACACATGCGAGGCCATAAATGACTTGGGCCTTGACCGGAAACAAGTAGAGATAAAGGTTGTGGAACCCGTAGCTCAGATTCCAGTGAAAGGTGAGGATCTTCAATTTGCAATACCATGATAGGTGGAGTTACAGTTGTGTAGTGATAAACGCGCCGGACTTCCGCCCCCTAGGTCGTTCATTCGAGGCTTTGCCCATCCAGCATGCGAGCGCATATCAATTCATTCATCGTTTAAAAACTGCTTAAGTTAAACGAACTAACGCGTATTCCGTCAAAAGAATAAGGTAAACTTGGTCGACATTCTCAAGAATCAACAGCCACACAAACGTCAGTGAATACAGAGAAGTGCCAATTTACAAGTGCGCTGGTGGCGTGCACCAAGTGTTGAGTTCCTGAAAGGAGCGAATTGGTGGTTGTCGCGTTTACATTGCATAGATCAACAAAATCTATAGCCCGCGTAGGTGGTGTTAATGCCGGCGCGGAGAATGGGAAGGGGCGTTGTGAAATACAGTATTTCATAGCGCCCCTTCCCATTCTCCGCGCGGCCTCGCCGCTCGTTAATTTGCCTCTGGTGCCAACAATATCGCCAGCTGCGCAGACTATAAAATATACCACCCCTCTTAGTATTCTGTTTCAGAGACGAAACTCTTTGTATTCACTCGGGGGCGATAATAAACTTGCACTCCCAGAACCATGAACAGAAACGCTGAAAAGTTCAAAATTCTCCCGGGGCCGTGCACGGCAGTACAGTCTGGAACCCTTTGGACGATTCAATTATTTAAAGAGAATTCAATAGCTTTAAAAGTAAAAAGGCTTTTAAATGATCATACTCTTTTGAAACACCTATCAAGCCTGGCGGATGATTATGGTTTTATCTTTGACGTCAACAATGACGGAATCTACTTTTTAAGTCAGAGATTCAGTTCAGTTTTTCCTATGTACTTTAAGGAACGTATTTTAATGTTTCAATTTATCAGCTCTTAAATCCAGATTCAAACCTTCAGGCCTGGGTTGCTCGAAGCATGGTTAATGCTAACCAGCGTTAAATACCATGGAAACTTATAGGTTTTGATACCTCTCAGAGCGGTTTTCAATTAAGTGCCGAAAGTAATTAGATAATTACTTTGGTTTATGATTACTTCACTCAGTGACTGGTCCAAATTTCTCGCGCTGAGTTTCCCAACCAATCAGAAGTGAAACCAAAACCAATCGTGGCTCGCGCGTGCACATTTTCCCGCGCTTTGTGTCGGCTACTTGTAATTACTTCGAGTTTTGATTGGTTTACTGGATTGTCTCCTTCCTTTTTGATTGGCCAAAGTAATTACTTTGGTTTTGGTTTTACGACACTCAATTGAAACTCGCTCTAACCAACGGTTAGCGCTAACCAGGCTTCGAGCAATCGGCCCCAGTTCTTTATTTTACAACACGGTCTCGTCAGTTTATCATCTGCTTACATTTTCCCTGCCACCGTGTATAAATAAATGCCATCGGTTGATTGATTGAGTTTTGCCACCAATGTTTGTTTCTACTGATGCACCGGAAGATTCATTCACATCTTTTAACTGTTTATGTTCAAGGCGGAGAGGCGTTTTACGCTTTTGCAAACGATGGTGTCTACGTCATTAATCCGGAGAACTTGTCCGCTGTCAGTCACATCCCAGCTGATGACGTCATAAATGGTACTCAATCAACCATATGCACAAGAGGTCGAGACAGAGCTTGTAACTGGGGTGGTGCTGTGAACATCAACTCCAAACACCTCTACGTTGCGGACTTTCTGGGTCAAAGGGTGCTCGTGTTAGACGTAGCGGCTCAAAAGTTTGTCCAGGAAGTTAAGATAGATGACTATCCCTACCAGCTAAAATATTTTAGGTGAGAGCCTGATTTTGTGTCGGGAATTTTTCAAAATTCGAAATGGTTGGGGAAATTACAAGGCAAAAATCCTCTCAATTTTTCTTTGCTACGAGTTCTCGTGTTTTTCATGTGTTGTTTCTCTTTTGCCTAAAGAAGGGATGCATGTACGCATGAAAAGTTATGTTTAATGGAAGAGGTCAATAACCAGTTCATCATGTTTCACTGACTCACCGAAGGAATTTGAGGTCTCCTATCTTTTATTAACAAAAGCAGAGAATACTTTTTTCCCCGGCTTTCTTGTTTTTGCTGTGGGTTGCAGTTAGCACATCTCATCTGTCTTTAACTATTCCTTTTCTCACGCGACCATTCAGCCTTTTTATTTAAATTTGCTACTGGTTGTCAGAAATTACGCAACGAAATGCTACGAACACTTTCATTATTTGTTTTTTTTTTGGTTCAAAGTCTGTAACGGTAGCATCATTCTTAGTTATTTTAAAAGACCCTAGGAAATAGTATCAACGTGTATTAAAGGTGATTGTAATGTTGTACATTTTTACAGAAAAGAGAGATTAAGAAATAGTCTCTCGCTTCACAAAATGCATAATAATTACGAACCCATTTTCCCTCACTGTAGTCCTAATTTTCCATTTCCCTTTTTTAAAGATCTTTGGATGCTGTGTGGGTTTTGTCTTGGGCAGACAAATCGCTGGAAACTCTCACTGAGGATGAAGACGACAACGGGACAGTATTTGTGATTCCAGAAGCCAGCAAAATGACAGAGCATACGTCAATCAAAGTTCAAACAATGGATGACAACTCACAGTCCGTGCATGGCTTTTTTGCAGCGGAAAACTGCGAACTAATAGGCGCAGAAACAGCAAAAACAAACTATGGCTACGTGACTCATATTTTTGAAACAGGGTTCCATGAGGTGGACCTGTCTACAATGGAATTTTCCAAGTTTTATAACCTGAGCGAATACCAATGCCATGGAACATTTGGTTTGGCAGTATCTGAAAGTCGAAATCTTGCTTTCGTACAGTGCTACACGAATGAGGACCGCGACACCAAAGCACAACTAGTGATTGATTTAAAAGAAGATCAGTTACAAGCAATGAGTGAATACAACTTCGGAACTTCGTTTGCGTCGCCTGACGGCCGTTTTGTAATAACATTAAACTATTACGCGATTTTGACCCAGTACATTGACCCCGCAGGCCAACTATTCTTGTTTCAAGAAATCGAGTCAAACCTGTTACTCAGCCAGCTCGCTTTTTACCGTCGTGACGCGGGCTATGATTTATATGTTACTTCTAGAGACCAATCAGCGATCATTGTTCTTCACGTGGATCAAAGAGGTATAAAAATACTCAAGTTTATCTCGGATGTGGGAAAGCCCCAACAGGAAGACTGGGTCCACACTCAACGTCCCATTGTGATTGGTTGCGGCTCGGATGCTCGTTATTTAGCAACGGCTGCGACAGGCGAGAACACAGTTGTTATTCTGGACGCTGAACGCCGTGAGATGGTTGGAAAAGTCGAAGGAATTAAAGGCGCTCGTGCAATTGTGTGGTTAGGACACGAGGAATGATAGAAGGCAACTAAAGTCCTAAATGCTTCTCTTGTCTTCAGTGCAACCATTTTCTGACAAAAAGCTATAATTTTTTTTTTAGATTTATTGTTCAATTTAATTTTGTACTGATTAGATTTTTAAAAATTTTTATAATAAGTGTGCAGTAAAGACAGTTAAGCCTTATCATGTGAGGTTCTGCACAGATATTGATTGAAAAAAATTTAGAAACCCTAAATGGATTTCCCTTCTTGGTGGTTGTAGAAAACTGACATCGGCGACGAAAGAGAATAGAGCAAATAACACTGGACAGGCTTCTTCCTTCGCATTCTTATGTGTTTATGTTAATTAGACCTACTGGACTCACTTTGAAACAAATATTCTTTTGAAATTTGCTCATCGTAGCGAGGCTCGAAAGGCTTATTAGCATTGAAACAGAAGAATATTTTATTTGGCCGCCATTATGAATGAGTTCTATATTGTAGGTTCAAGGTTTTTTGATGAGAACTAATCCCGAGAGATTCAGTAGTTTGGGGGCCCGAGACGTCATTCGGAAATCAAGGATAAGTTATTACGCTGGAACAGAGGGGGGAGGGGCGTGGGAGGGTTTCATAATAAAAGTAAAAAGTAGAGCTGATACTTGCAGAGAAGTACACTGAGTTTATTTTAGAGCATATAGGTGTGAACATTCCATTTAAAAACCAGCATATGAATTTGTTTGTGTAAGATTGCAGTTTCCATTTCCCATATGCTTGTCACTTCATCGAGAGTGCCTGTCGTTCAAGCAGAAACCCTGTGAACAAAGATTTTGTTGGACTTATAAGTTTATTTTCATGTCGTATCGGGAGAAGAAAAAGGTCAAAAGGCAAGAGCTCATGATCAGGAGCGAAAAACAGCATTTTAGTATAATTACATAGCTGGTTATTGAAAATTTTCCTGCGCAGATTGGTTGCATTTGAGGTGATTATTACTCGATAATCACCTAAGAGGTTTTTCAAAATGGCCTCAAGCCGTTTTGTTGAGGTGACAGACGAAGAAATTAATTCTTTTAAAGAAAATGCATATTTTTCAAATAATCACCCATGTCATCATACTAAAACGATTATTCACCTCAGGCCGGTGAAAATCGGTAAACAAAAACTTCACTTCGTCTCGGTTTTTATTGACCCAGCCTTCGGTGAATAATTAACAGTTAGACCCGTAGCCCGCAAGGGCTACGGGTCAATAGCCCATGAGGCGAAGCCGAATGGGCTATTGACCCGTGGCCCTTGAGGGCGAAGGGTCTAATTGTTTTAGTATCACCCAACCAGTCAGACAGAAAAGGCAATAATAAAGTTAGCAAATGCAAGTTGAAGAGATATTTATTTGGGAATAAAACGAAAGAAAGCGTCACGCTTTTTGCTATTCGAGGACTATTACTGATAG
>NC_090869.1:66200068-66207568 GCF_036669935.1 Montipora foliosa | reverse complement strand
GGCTAAAGAAGCTAACGAAAAGTCGCACTGGTTAATACTCCGAAGATAATCCGAAACGTGTTTTTACAGTACAGGTTCGAGTCCAGCCCTCTCTGACTACCAACTGGAGTCGTCTCTGGTCCCCCATCCACACCCAAAATATTAAAAATGTTTTCAACAGGTTTTAGGTATGTTTAAACTATCTACCTCTAACTGCTATGTAGCAGATGAAAGCGCAAGCCGATGAAACCGCGCAAGAGAACATCAGACGCGGTATAGAAATCATAGCCCTTCTAGGAAAGTAGCAGGAGGAAAGCAATCAATGGGAAGTTTAAGCGAGGACAAGTACGGCAAAGTCAACAGAAACGTCTCTCCAGAATATAATTTAAAATAAATATAATAAATATTAGTGACTTACCGCCGTTTCGCGTATTGATTTACTCTAAGAGGTTGTCGGATCCTACCTAAAACGTCGAATTTAAAAGACGTTGTATCATGAAGTTATTAAAGGAAAAGGAATTGGGCAATAATATTTTAAGAGAAAACAGGGTTGGTGCAGAGCCTCTTGGGTTACAGCGCCTTTCGCTGTCAATTTGTCCCTAGTGCGCTTCCATGCTAGACCTTCTCTATGTAAGTGAATTAATGATTCACCATTTTGAAAAACGAAGCCGGCAATCAGAGCCCAACTAATACAGTGTTTGTGAAAGGATTCCGACGTCAAATAACTGCTGAGGTTAAGTTTGAAATTTTCACAAACGTTGATTAGTTGAAGTAATGTAAATAAAGGTTGAGAGGTATAGCTGGCATGAAAAATGAACCACGAGATTAGTCTTGGTTTGAATAGTTTGATGCTTCTCTGGCGTCTGACTGTGAGTGAGTGCTGTCCTCAGGAGCGTGTTCATATATATATATGGCAGAAACCAACTGAGGCCTAAAACTACTGTAAATGTGATCGATGATGGATTAAGAATCTTAGCCGATCAACAGCATCAGGACCTTTTTTTTTGTGCGTCACCCAAGGACAGAGAAAAATCTTACTCTCTTAGTACTTCTCTGGGCTTGGGTGACGCACAAAAATTAAAATGTTCCTGATGCTGTTGATCAGCATAGATTCTTAATCCGTCATTCATTTCATTTAGTATAGTATTAGGCCTCACTAATACAAGGCTGCAATTCCAACGATGTAGTCCCAAGCTTGTAGGATCCGAAGGATACACGACGCTTTGCTACAAATGTTAAGTAATTTAAGTATAAAAATAGCGACAGCGAACTACTAACTGATCCATTTGAATGAAAAACATGTTGCCGTGAGTGGGAATCGAACCCGCGTCCCCCTAGTTACTAGCCGAGTGTGCTAACCACTGCACCATCACGACAACTCTTCTGGTGACAGAGCAATCAGTGAGGTAATTGGTTAGCCCAGGGGTTTCCCCGGCGTTTAACATTCAGGAATGATGATGATTCATGGTACAGTTCGCGTACTATTTAAGACGTGTCTTATTTCCTCCCGTATAAATAGCCCTAATGTCTTCAAGGAGTGTCCGTGTTGCTTTTACCAAAAATATAACTCTGTGGGAGTGTTTTTTCCGCATCGGACTTGCCCTTACATGTGTACCCATTTCGAGAAACTGTGATCTGCAGTTTTTCCAGTCCGCACCCTAGCCATAAATTGAATCGAACAGAAAAAACAAGGTGTGCGATGTAACTGTTGGGACCTAAGAAAAAGGGGCACTTTCTCTGAAACTTTTCAACTCGAGGCGAACAATATAATATTATTTTATATTTTACATAGCCGTTTCTTTATAGTTGCGTTTTAGTGCAGAATAACACTACTCACCTAAATCTTCTTCGTTTTCTAGTTTCGCCGCTGCAATTACAAGAAAAGCTGCTACAACGAATAGAGAAAAACACACTTTTTTGGAAGCCATTGTAACTTTTACCAACGATTGACTTCAAGTCTGAAACATAAAAATGAATTTAAGTGGAAAGAGGATTTACTGCAGACACGCTCTTGTTTGTTTCAGTAATTTATATTTTAGGTGAGATAACTTTCGTTTTCACTTTTCATGCAGTAAAAATGGCATGTTTTACTGTACTTTCTGCAACCGTTTTCCGCGCATTTTGAGTCCCAAATTTTGTTGCCGTGACGAGAGCTTGTACCTTACAAGACAAATTGCTCGACAGGTGTTACACTGGGCAATGGTTCTTGGAACTTGTCTTATTTTCCATGGTCACTTGGATCCACAGGAACTTTTCTTAGAAACTGAGTACCACCTTTCAGGAAATGAAACTGACGGTGAAGAGTCCGATGTTTAGCAAGAAAATTGAAAATCCATCGTCGCGTGCTCATATCCTCCACAAAACCTCATATTTGGTCAAATCACGTCGTTGTCAGCACGACAAGGGCAAAGAAATGCGTGGACGTGAGGGGAGCGCAAAGCCATTAGGGAGCTTAAGCAACGACGACGGCGCGCGACGGCAACGAGAACGTCATCTCAAAATATAAATTCGCGTAATTTTAATCGCTTCGTGACTATTTCAGCCTTTTTAATATGACATGCAGTGTCGTCCGGTCGTTCCAGACGACCAGAAAGTTTGCCGAGCGACTTGTTTTTGTTAAAATGAAAAGGTTGGTTTCCCGAAAAAAAAAACAAAACAACGGATATTCTAGTCAAAAATAGAAAATGTATTACACAACGGCGGCACCCGACTCGACGGTTTTCTTATGTCAATGTCTGATAGTAGTGCGAAGTTAACAATAATTAATTTTCCGCAGATGTAAAAGGCGATGGAGATAACTTAAAGCCAGACTTCCCCAAAAAAATCTACAGGCGCACACTTAAAACTATGGGATATTCCTCTGAGCTCCAACGCCATGCGATTGTACCTCAACACGGCGTGCATTTAATCGTATAGGGTTTCCCATTGGACAACCAAGCATTCATCAGGGCAACCGCCCAAATTTACGGGTTTAGTTGCCCGGTTTTTGAAACAGGGACAACCTGGGATTTCTTTCACTGGACAAGGGTGTGGTAGTTCCTCAAAAATGACACTTGTCTTAATTTAGAGGAGAAAATGAAAAAAATATCTTCAAGTGCTGACGTCCTTGATAAAACCTCAAATTTGGCTATTTCACGTTCTTTATTGTTTTGCTGACGACGGCAAAGAAATGGACAAAAGTGAAAAACGCTCGTGCAGGGCGTGCAAAGCTATTGTTTTTGCCCACTAAATATGCAAATTTGTGACTTTCTTGTTGCCGTCGCCGTTGTCGTTGCTGAAACTCCTTATTTTTTTCATCAAACGTGAGCATACAACTATGAAACAGACATTTTCTGTTTTGACTTTAAAATGTTCGTACCCATTCAGTTACAGGATAGTTCACCTGTATTGTACAAGGTAAACAAGACGGAATAATCGCGAAATACTTGCGATAGCGCTAAGTTCCATTTTGGACTGCCGTTTTCGTTGACGTAGCCGTCGCAGTCTTTGCTTTAATAACCCTATTATCTTGTTAAACATGGCCAAATTCCCATTGATAGCCAACAAAGAAAGCTACGGTACTAGATAGTCACGAGAATAAACTTTGGATTTTGGTAGTAAAAAGCCGCGGTTAAGTAACATATTGTCACTTCATGGCGTTGCAAGACAGGAAGACAAGTTGCATGGGAATTTTTACACTGTAACAACGCCTCATTAACTCGTGCATGTTTCATTTTTTTACGATCAAAATTGACCTTCCTTACCTCTTTTCTTCGGCGTCTGCTTTTTCTTAAACTGATAATTGTGACGAAACATTATTTTCCACTCCTTATATATATAGGTTGTACCGGTCTTTGGTAACCCGGCACGTGACTTGCAATCGAAGCTGCCTTCCGCTCCTTGAACAATATTCATGTGTTTTTCATTCTTTCTGATATCCGTTTTCACCTGGGAAAACGACAGATGGCCGATAAAACTAAAGCGTTATCTCAATATACCTGGAAAGATACTCTTGAAACTTTTAATCATTACCTCGGAGTTTATTTATAACGTTAAATTTCGCAGCTTATTCTATTCATTTTTCATTAAATTTCCCACAGGAGGAACTCTATCACCTTTTGTACAGTAACAATTTATTATTATTATTATTATTATTATTATTATTATTATTATTATTGTTCCGTGGTTTTCCTGCAGTAATCTCACTTTTAAAGATTAAGATGAAAAAAAAAAAAAAGGAATTAAAACTAACATAGAAAATGAAGTACTCAGAGTAAATTCAGAGATATGAAAAGCCTTCAATTTTCTCCTAAGATATGAAACTGTTCTGGTATAATTAATGTATATTCAGAGGAATAGTTCGCAACATCCGTATTAACCCTTTAAGCCCCGAGGGGTTCCCCATTGACGAGTAAAATCGTCTGGCGTTAGACAGAGTAAAATCTATAAGTGCCATTTGGCACTATCTGGGCTGGAAGGGTTAAACGGGGACATAGTTTTTTCACGCTGTTAGCTTAACCCTTTAAGCCCCGAGGGGTTCCCCATTGACGAGTAAAATCGTCTGGCGTTAGACAGAGTAAAATCTATAAGTGCCATTTGGCACTATCGGGGCTGAAAGGGTTAAACGGGGACATAGTTTTTTCACGCTGTTAGCTTAACCCTTTAAGCCCCGAGGGGTTCCCCATTGACGAGTAAAATCGTCTGGCGTTAGACAGAGTAAAATCTATAAGTGCCATATTAAATTCGTTCACCAAATTACCCTTTCTTCCAGCCACGGGAAATTCCCATTGGTTTAATTCTGACGCAGCCTGTCATCAAATGTCAATCACACCTCATCAAATAGATATAGACGCTGTATCAGTTTCACAGTAAAACAGTATGGACGACATGGAATTGGTATGAAGAATGCTCGCCTCTCAATAAGCAGTGTTTTCCACAAGTCACAAGTTTTAATATTTTTAGGTATATTTAACACAGTCTCGCTTGATACAGTCTAGTGTTCTCAATCACTGTCAAAAACCCCATGTTATCGAAATATTATAAATTTAAATTCATGCCTAGATGATCACTTCAGAATTTCCGGTGTCTGACATGTTCTCTAATTGATCTGTTCTTCATAATACCCTAAAGATTTAGGAAACGAAACCGACAATTACTTAAGTTCACGCTTGCTGTGTTGGTACACGCGAAGACTTTTTGTTCTGTGAACAATGCGGGGATTTACTCATTCGCTTCAATCGCAAAACCTGCTGCTCTCCATTTGTGGCGTCGTCGTCAGCAGTCATGGTTAAAACTGGATTTGGCTTATTTAATTTATCTTTAATTTGTGAAAGCATGGCGGCACAATTCCTCACCTTCGTCCCACACGCGAGCAGACTCTTGAAGAAAGCGAGGTCTTTTCTTCAAGGTGAAGAGACAGCTCGACTCGGAATATCTCAGCCAACATAGGCAAAGTCTTTCCATTTCTCTGTGGCGTGGTAAAGATGTTTTCGGTTGTTATCCATCCAGGCTTAACTGAATTTCCAACCTGCGTTTTAAAACAACAACTGCACAATCTGCAATTGTCAGACGCTGTCGCTTCTTTTGGTTTTCTTCCTCTACGCGAGGCGGGTTTTTTCGGTGTTGTTTGACTCATTGAACAGATTTCTCTTTAAAAAGGACACATCCTACATTTTCTACAGAAAAAAAACAAACGCTTGTCCTTTCCAAAACTCCACTGAATCGAACGTACGAAACTTCGCACCTTCTGAATAGCGAAGAGAAAACGTCTGAACACGACAACACAACTAATTTCCCGCGAAAAAAAGGCATACAATGAATCAAATTTAAGATGTGGTCGGAGATGTCAAACAATTTCTGACACCTTAGTGACATTATTCGAACCCCTGCTTAGAACAAATTCGTTGTATCAAAAGCCGACAGTCGGTCTCTCGCCTCACACACGCCCTACGGGCGTGTGAGGCTCGCGCGCTTCACACGCGAGGATCACGCTTACGGCGCCTCGCGCCTTCCGAAAATGGAAGAAAATGACTGTTTTGCAGTCTACGATTATTACACTCTGAAACCGTACCATTTTATTTTTAGGATATGGGGCCACATGGAGGTGAACGAAATGAAATAATCGCGAAAAACTTACGATAGTCAAAGTTATATTAGGGCCGTTTATACGAGAGAAAATAAGCCGCGGCTAACACTGGCCGCGGCTTACGTAAGCCGCAAAAGGAACTATTTATACGAGTATAAACTACCTGGCCAGGATAAGCCGCGGCTTGAGAAAGCCGTGAACGTAGATTTTGTACCATTTATACGGGGTGTTCGCGGCTTACGTAAGCCGCGGCCAGAGTTAGCCGCGGCTTATTTTCTCTCGTATAAACGGCCCTATTGTCGTCGATGTCGTTGTGTGTATATTGCCCGACACTAGAAATTCAAACAAAGAATGCAGATAGGTCCGTGCGTTTTGGCGAAGATGTTTTATTATGGAGCGATAAATATTACACATAACATGAGAATTTTATTCCATAAAGCTCATTTGTACAAATCTATACGCTTTATTTTCACATGTGGAAAAGGCTTATACAGCCAATCAGAATGGCGTACAGCTATTTCTCATGTTGAAGTATGACCAATCAACGATAGCGTAAAGGCGTTTCCATGCCAATCACTCGTGCATCTGGTGCATCTCGTGCAAATCGTACTTTGTTATTGAATTAAATTAAATTTGCATTTGGTTCTATTGTTAGTGAGTTTTTGTTTCTAATTTGCGTTCAGAAAGCTATTTTAATGAAAATTCTCGTCTTATGTGTAATAAACAGTTCACCACATAGAAAGTGCTTTGTACGGGGTTTTATTCACTCGTTGTTTGTGTCAAAAACCCTCACTCGCTCGTTCCTCGCTCGTTCGGGTTTTTGACACAAACAACTCGTGAATAAAACCCCGTACGCCGCACTTTCTATGACGTAAACTATATTTAAAAACGATACGTCAGTAGAGTCACAGTATTTTAACACCAAAAAAAAGCATAGTTGTAAAAAAAAAAAAAGCAAAGTTTGGTCTCATCATATTTCTGATATTAAAATATTTCAGTGACCGAAATCAAATAAGTGTTCAGGAAGTTTACTTTTAATTCACCGCAAACATGGCAACTTTTGAGTGGAAAAAAAAACCGATAATTTACAAATTATTTAGATTGATGAAGAATTTGTAAACAAAAACCTCGGTAGATGGTGTAAAAAGTGCTTCCAAAAAGACAATAAAATGACATTCGATCCAGGGAACTTAATTTTAACTTCTGAAGCGCCCGCTTCAAGGAAATAAAGCCACTTCAGATAAGATATAACTGGATTAAAAAAGTTTAGTTATCCACAAGAACATAAATGACTGGGTATAGGAGAACGAAATGCTGTCCATCCAGCTAAATGGGGTAAAATGCAAGTCATTTTCAACACCCCTGGTATCTGAAAATAAGGAGAAGGAAAAGCTTTTTCACTTTGCAAAAATAAAAAAAATGGTTTGGCTTCATGTCTTCTCGTTTTAGGGCGAAAA
>NC_090869.1:66172568-66185068 GCF_036669935.1 Montipora foliosa | reverse complement strand
TTTTCTTATGACGCAAGCTTTCAGAATTTTCTTATCTATTCTTTAAGCTTTTCTTTCTGACACATGTCTGAAAAACTGATGCGATTTACGAGCGAACGGTATCTCCAAACGCCTCCGAATTTTCTCTTCGAAACGTTTTACAGTATATTAATTATTTGGAAATGTCCTATGAGTATCCGCCCCCTCGCAAAAACGTTCGTTTGGATAATAACACTTAAGAGCTAATGAAAATCAATTAGAGTCCTTCATGTTAGGAATTTTTTGACTTTTGCACTCCAAAAGTTTCGTTTCGGTTGAATTGGAAAAAACTTCCTTTGAACAAAAGTCTTAAATTGTATTGCTCTAGATTCGTAAAAATGGATTGTGTGTGATAAATCATATTTTGAGGCTAAAAGTAAGTTGTAACAGAACATAATTGGGTTATAAATCTTTTAATTTTTCCCCAAGAAACCCAGCCCGAAATCATCCCAAAATCAGGAAAGTGGCGTTTGGGTCTAAGCTCAGTGGTAATAATTCTTTCAGAAAAAAAGAAAAGAAAAGAAATCAATTAATTAACGTGGAGATGACAGTATTAAGGCCATCATTTACAAGATAATTGCTTCCTTCGATTCAAAATCAAACATTTGTTGTTAAAACTCGGTTATTTTTTTAATAAAGATGCTTCTTGATCGAGGACATTGCGAATGCTGGTTTGCTTGGCCATCTGCATTTTCCGTTCTTTTGAAACCAATTCGCTGCCATTGAAGCTTTCCTCAATATCGAAGTAAGACAAGGATAAAGCAACGGAGTGGCAGTAGCTTGGAGTAAACAAAATACGAGCGTTTCCCATTTTGCAACGAAAACTCTGCAGGGTGTGTTGAATATTCCTCCCTGTTTTGACGCAATCTTGAAGCACGCCGGTACAAGTTCATTAAAACTTTAGATAAGGCAGATATCACCACCTTTGTTCGCCTTTTCCGCTAAAAACAAGTTATTTCTCAGAGCGACATCTTATCAGAAGCGCGTTCAGTGCCACTCAAGTCTATTTTTCAGTTAAAACATCCGTTAACGGTTAAAAATAGCAACATGCTTGGTTGCTGCAAGGACCACAAACTAAATGTTAGAAAAACGATGCGGACAAGCATGACATCATTTCGCTCCTTAAAATAAACGAGTTTTGGCCGGGTTGTTAAGATGAAGGGGTGAATCCGACCATTAGCAAGAGAGTCATTAATTAGAAACAAGAGATTATAAAGGTAAGAGAAGTATTCCCTTATACTGGCCCTATTCCCATCGTAATCCCTCTTAGGTTATTTTCAGATGATATCAATTTTCCCGTGGATAACGTTACCGCGCGCGTTACGTGGAAGTTTCGTGGAGGAGGGAAGGTGCAGCAAATTCTGTCGCTTACAAAACTCGTCCCTGTCAAGATACAGTTTGCAATCATATATCATGGAAATCGGTTAACTGTATAATTCACTCTGATACCAATTTTATGATTGTCTAATGTAGGAAACCGTATTAAATAATTTGTAAGAGGGAGCTATATTTTACGCGTCCGTTGCAAATTGACTTTAATCCGATCTTACGGTTTTTATCGTGCGGTCAATTGAAATTTTCCTGTCATGTGTGGTACTGTTTGAAAGCGTTAGCTGTCTAATTTATGAATATCATAGAATTAAGTCACCATAGTTTAAGTCCGCTAAGAAATCAAGAACGCGTTGACCAAGTCAGGAATATGTTACTTGGTGACTGTAGTCCGCGATATTTCATTGTGTACAAAATTCTGTCGCCTTTAAAACTCGTTACTTTCAAGATACAAGATGCAAAGATATATCAGTCAAATCGCTTAACTGTGTTGTTTACAGTGACACCAATTTCAACACTGTCCAATGTGCGAAACCGTGTTTAATAATTTTGAAAGATGCAGGTATACTTAACATGCGTGCTTTGCAAATTGACTTCCATGCGACACAACTTGTTCATACATTTTGATCGCATTGTCTGTTCAAGTTTTCATTTCATGTCTGATATCTGTCTAATTTATGAATCTCTAAGAATTAAGTCGTCATATTTCAATCCCGCGAAGAAAATCAAGAACGCGTTAACAGCGACTTGTCATGACTGTAGTCTGCGAATTGCCAATGTTTACAAACTTTTGTCGCTTATAAAACTCGATCCTTTCAAGATACAGGTTTCAAACATCTATAACTGAAGTCGCTTAATTGTCTAGTTTTCAATGATACCACATTCAAGGTTGAGCCATATACGAAACCGTGTTAAATCTTTTTTTAAGGAGACAGCTATATTTAACATACGTGCTTTGCAAATTCACTTGAATCCGAACACGGGTTCAAAAATTTTTATCGGACGCTTGATTCAAGTTTTCCTTTCATGTTTGGTACAGTTGTAGAGCTCTATCTGTCTACTTTATCACCAATGTACTTCGTCTTAGAACATTGAAAACACTGAAAACACAGAATTCCCGAAACTGTGTAATAAGCTCCAAAAGGCACAAGAATACACCAGAGGTGAGTCATTTTTATTCACTTTATTGAATGAAAGTTAAATTGAGCATTTTTTAGGCTTTATAATCGACGGTATTTGATTTCCCATACAAAGTCTTATAACGCGGTTAAATTCTCCACGGCTGTCTGTAGTGATGCGAGCTTGGGCTGCCTATGCTTCCATTTGCCATTCTGTACAAAATCCTGTCAGTTACATAACTCGTTCCTTCCAAGATACAGGTTTCAAAACATAAGTCATTGTAATCGCTTAACTCTGTAGTCAACAAGTCACGTTCGTCCACAAAATGTATACATGTATACGCGTTTGTCTCAACATCCTCCGCCATTTTTGTTTAATGGTAAATCGCGAACGACGCGAATCATTGCGTGGGAATTCGCTCAGCTGTCAACATTGGTAAAAATGGGGACATGTGATTGGCTATCAGTTAACCCTCGTGGGAATACCGGATCTCGCAGGAGATCTAAAAATAACTTAAGAGGGATTACGATGGGACAAGATATTAAGTTATTTTTAGACCTCTTGCGAGATCCGGTATTCCCACGAGGGTTAACTGATAGCCAATCATATGTCCTCATTTTTACCAATGTTGACAGCTGAGCGAATTCCCACGCAATGATTCGCGTCGTTCGCGATTTACCATCAAACAAAAATGGCGGAGGATGTTGAGAGACAAACGCGTATATCATACATTTTGTGAGAGAATGAAGGGTTGGTTTCTAAAGAAACTGTGGTGCTGCGTCGGTGGGGAAGTAGTATACAAAAATTTGGTTTTATCAACGGAGTTGATAATGTAAATTGGCCACCGTACGTTTCGAGCGTTAGCCCTTCGTCAGAGCGAATCGAGCGAATACATTTTGTGGACGAACGTGACTTGTTGACTACAGAGTTAACCGATTACAATGACTTATGTTTTGAAACCTGTATCTTGGAAGGTACGAGTTATGTAACCGACAGGATTTTGTAAGGAATGGCAAATGAAAGACTATAGTCGATAAGTACGATCTCTCTGACTTTAATAAACGCATTCTCGGTTTCCTTTGCGGGATTAAAATATGTTGACTTATTTCTGGTACGGTGATAGAGTAGGCAGATAGAGCTCTACAACAGTACCAAACATGAAAGGAAAACTTGAATCAAGCGTCCGATAAAAATTTTTGAACCCGTGTTATCGGATTCAAGTGAATTTGGAAAGCACGTATGTTAAATATAGCTGTCTCCTTAAAAAGAGATTTAACACGGTTTCGTATATGGCACAACCTTGAATGTGGTATCATTACAAACTAGACAATTAAGCGATTTCAGTTATAGATGTTTGAAACCTGTATCTTGAAAGGATCGAGTTTTATAAGCGACAGAATTTTGTAAACATTGGCAATTCGCAGACTACAGTCAACAAGTAATATATGGCTGACTTGGTTAACGCGTTCTTGATTTTCTTCACGGGATTAAAATATGACGACTTAATTCTTAGATATTCATAAATTAGACAGATATCAGACATTAAAGGAAAACTTGAACAGACAGTGCGATAAAAATGTATGAACAAGTGGTATCGCATGGAAGTCAATTTGCAAAGCACGCATGTTTAAATATACCGGCATCTTTCAAATTTATTAAACTCGGTTTCGTACATTGGACAGTGTTGAAATTGGTGTCACTGTAAACAACACAGTTAAGCGATTTGACTGATATATCTTTGCATCTTGTATCTTGAAAGTAACGAGTTTTATAGGTGACAGAATTTTGTACACAATGAAATATCGCGGACTACTGTCACCAAGTAACATATTCCTGACTTGGTCAACGCGTTCTCGATTTTCTTAGCGGACTTAAACTATGGTGACTTAATTCTATGATATTCATAAATTAGACAGCTAACGCTTTCAAACAGTACCACACATGACAGGAAAATTTCAATTGACCGCACGATAAAAATTTTTAAAACCGTAAGATCGGATTGAAGTCAATTTGCAACGCACGCGTAAAATATAGCTCCCTTTTACAAAATTATTTAACAGGGTTTCCTACATTAGACAATCGTAAAATTGGTATCAGAGTGAATAATACAGTTAACCGATTTCCATGATATATGATTGCAAACTGTATCTTGACAAGGACGAGTTTTGTAAGCGACAGAATTTTGTAGACGATGGGAAAGTGCGCACTAAAATGGACAAGTAACGCAATGTAACCAAGTTAAACATATCGGCGTATGTCAAAATTATTTAACCCTTTAAGCCCCGAGGGGTTCCCCATTGACGAGTAAAATCGTCTGGCGTTAGACAGAGTAAAATCTTCTGGCGTTAGACAGAGTAAAATCTATAAGTGCCATTTGGCACTATCGGGGCTGAAAGGGTTAAACGGGGACATAGTTTTTTCACGCTGTTAGCTTAACCCTTTAAGCCCCGAGGGGTTCCCCATTGACGAGTAAAATCGTCTGGCGTTAGACAGAGTAAAATCTATAAGTGCCATTTGGCACTATCGGGGCTGAAAGGGTTAACACGGTTTGATAGATTGGAAATTCTTCAAATTGGTATCACTGTAAACTAGGCAGTGAAGCAATTCCAAGGATGTATGTTTGAAACCTGTATCTTGCAGACAATGAATTTTATCAGGCCATGAAACTCAATTTTGAAAACGGAGAGTGGCATCGTACAGAATTTGTTGCACTTTCCCTCCTCCACGAAACTTCCACGTAACGCGCGCGGTAACATTATCCGCGGGAAAATTGATATCATCTAAAAATAACCTAAGAGGGATTACGATGGGAATAGGGCCAGTATGAGGGATTACTTCTCTTACCTTCATAATCTCTTGTTAGAAAGTGGAACAACGTTTCGTTTGATTTTCGAAAGAAAAACCTTCGGTTTTTTTTCTTTGTTTTGGGATCATACTCTAAAATCTTCTTAGAGCCCAAAGCTTCCAATTTATTAGGAACCCTCTTAGCTGGAAAGGCGCAAAGACACACAACTCTGGATTTTTCGCTGCTAGGGTTGTTACATATTTGTTTGTGACTAAATATACGATAGACTCACGGTAAAAGCTCTGGGAACTACTGCCTCCAGAAAGAGAAGTACCGAAAAATGTATAGAATCTCGACAGGTTCAAAATGGAAGTTTCAAAGAGTTGTTGTCCAAAGGGTTAGAAATTTGTTGAAAATGGAGAAAAAGAAACTGTATTCAGAAAAAAAAATACATAACCGTAAATTCTTTTGAGCTCGGCAAATCAGCTTCACGGGCTAAACATACGGAAAGACGGGCGGAAGAGCGAAAAATTACATGAATTTTCAAACATGCATCCAATGTCTTCTAAGGGGGTAGTGACATGCTGGGACGATTCACACCGGCGCGAGTTCACCCCGGTTGTTGCACCGGAGCGAAAATTTCGATCCGGCGTGAAATCTCATGTAAACGTGGAACGACCACTCGTTCCGGTGTGAAATAGGGCTCCCGGTGGGCCGGAACGGATAGCACATGCGTACTTTTCCTGATAGAAGCCATATTTGCAATTTGGATTCACGCCTATATTTTATGGATATGTGGTGTCCCTTCAGGTAAACACGATAAGAATTCACCCCGTCATCATGTAAACGAGGTATCAAGAAGTCACTCGGCCCGGTGAGAAACTCGCGCCGGTGCGAGTTTTCTCTTGTAAACAACCCCTAACTTGTGATCCGCGAAACAACAATGGGTGTTTTGGCACTTTCGATTTTAAGCTTAAAATCAGCGAGAAAAACTGAGCTGATCTCTATAAAGTGATTTGCGTGTGAACGGGTTGAATCCAATTCCTTCGAGATCATCTCGATAAAGAGCAATCTTCCTTCAAGATCCAATATGTTGATAAACCTCGCTGGTGGAAAGAAAGGTTGGAGTATTGTTATAGAGTTTTAGCGATAAAATCGCCTTCCGTTCTTCCTGCGTCAACGCTAAAGCAGCTTTTCATGGGAGTTGAGAATGAAGATCGCAATCCTTTGAAAAACCGTGACGATCAAATCGAATCAAACCGCCACAAAATGAGTTAATTCTAGTTTACGAGGACATGATTTTTCATAGATTACAAATTGAGACATTTCTTCATTCAGTGATAAAAGCATGTTATTAAATATAAAGGAAATAACCCTGCCACCGCTCTCATAATATTTTAGTGTTCTTAACGAAATGGTAACTTTCGAAGTACAGTGTGACGATGAGAAAAGTAACTTTTGAATTCAAATTCGCGTAGGACCACTTCGGGATTTTTTCACTTCATGTACCAATGACCTCAATCCCTTTGGCCATCATCAAGTTCCTGGTGAAATAAGGAAGTCCGCGATTGAATGCGAAACATGGACTTGTAAACCCTCCTTATTACATCAGCCGTACAAAACTTGAAGCATGTGTGGTTACCGACAATTACAATCAACGGTGGATACAACATGTAGATACTTCTTGTGACAAGAATATTTGAAAGGTGCTTAAAACCCTATTCATCATGGTTTACATTTGCGTCTCTCTGAGGGAAGGTCTTTGTCAATCTGGGACTTTATCCCGTCTCCACGGGACTCTGTTTTGGTCACTTGAAGTCCTAGGGTGCGATCAATTCGGTCAGCACCTGGGACAGTCTAATTCTACCGTCATGTGATTACCACATCCTTGTCTCAAAAGATTAGTTATGCAGACAATCCTTATTAGTTATTGTATGGGCCATTTCCCCGTTCATGTCTGCCTCCTTTTCAAAGCGAGTCTAAGTGCGAAGTTTTTGTCTGTTATTTAGTAATTTGTTATTAGTCTGTTATTAGTAATTTGTAATGTCAGTAATGTAAATATTGTATTTTCAAATAAATGTTTAAATTAAAAAAAAAAAATGACCAAGACCAATACACCGTAAGGTAAGGTAAGGTAAGGTAAGGTAAGGTAAGGTAAGGTAAGGTAAGGTAAGGTAAGGTAAGGTAAGGTAAGGTAACTTTATTTAAAGTCGCAAACGTAGGGAGAGGTGGCCCAAATCTCCCGAGCCAGTGGCTCATGTTAAAAACGCACGACTATTTACAATACCATGACTAATTACTATTTACATATAAAAAATAAAAATTCTAGAAGAATCCAGAACTGTATTAAAAGATAGTTTAAAAAGAAACTAGTGCAAACATTAAGATAAGAGAATAGCCAGCGTATACAGTTCATACACGGGCACCCTGCAAATTCAACACCGTTCAGACGAGAACGAAATTGAGCCAAAGTGGTCGAGGATTTTGTTATGGCTGATAATTGATTCCAAATGTGGGCAATCTGATACAGAAATGAGTTGTGCATAACGAGGCTGTTATAGGATAGCTGCACAACATTTAGGCCATTACCTCGTAAATTATAATTAGTTATCCTAGGTGTAAAAAAATGAGAAATGTAATTTGGGCCGTTAAGTCTAAAACACTTAAAAAATAAAATGAGCGATTGTACGATGCGTCTTTGTTCAAGCGTGCCCATATCGGCCGCAGCTAAGCATAGATCATAGTGGTTGGCTCGTTCGATGGTATTCTTCAAAGATTTAGATATTCCTAGTAGTAGCGGGCTACAATATTCAATATGCGGTAACACGTAGGCTTTCTACAGAGAGATCATAGTATTTGATGGAACTAAGCGCTTAATCCTACGTAGAGCAGCTATCATAGCGTATGCTTTTTTCAGCATGATCGTAACATGGAGCTTAAAAGACAAGTCGCGGTCCAATGTTACACCTAAAATTTTCAGAGTCGGTTCAATTACGATGGACAAGTCATCAACTAAAAAGTTGTAAGTATACTGAGAACTACCTAGTGTCATTGATTGAGTCTTAGTGGCGTTAACTTGAAGATAGTTCGCTGAGAACCAAATGGTTAATTTCTTTATGTCTTGATTCAAGATGGATTCTAGCAAAGCGGGACACTGGTGAGAGACATATTGTGTCGTGTCATCGGCATAAAGACGTAGGGAGGAAAACCCAGCTGAGTAATTAACATCATTCACAAAAATATTGAAGAGAAGCGGGCCAAGAAGGCTCCCTTGTGGCACTCCCTACGAAAGGGGAGCCAGTCAGACACGTTTCCATTGCATTTAACTCTTTGAAGACGGCCTAATAGATACGACTGAATCAGTTTTAATGCAGAGTCTTGAACGCCATAAGCTTTTAGTTTCGCTAGTAACAAGTTATGGCAAATCGAGTCAGATGCCTTGGATAGGTCAATAGCAACCACTCCAACATCTTTTTTCTTGTCAAGAGCATGGCGCCAATCATCAGTTAGTTTAAAGTAAGGCGGAACAGCATGAATGTCCGCGTAGGAAGCCAGACATGTTATCAGAAAAGATTGAAGTGAATGCGCTATATAGCTGATCATATTTAATTCTCTCAAACACCTTCGGTATCACTGATATGACACTAACAGGACGATAATTTGATTTGGATGTCTCATCATCTTTCTTGTAAACAGGAGTAACGTTGCTGAGTTTCCATTGATAAGGCCACTCGCCCACGCCAATACAATGATTAAAAAGCTTTGTCAGAGGTGCAGTAATGACGGGGGTAGCTATTTTAAGCACCTTAGATGGTATACCGTCAGGACCAGTTGATTTCCTTATGTTCAGATTAGAGAGAATATCAGAAACATGGGCTTCGCTGACTGGATGAAAATGAAAATTAAGCTTAGGAGCTATCGCGTTTATATTAACAACACTGATGTGACTGAAAAAGTCACCAACGGACAAGGTCAAGACTGACTCATCAACAGTAGGAGATGCGAAGTAGTCATTCAGAACCGCGCTGGGATAAGGAGCAATTGCGCCGTTTTCAAGCAAACAAATTTGACTTGAATTGTCACTGGGCTTGTTATTTGGTAAAAGTGGCCTCAGTTTTCTCCAGAATGAACCAGTCGAGCCTCTAGAAGAAACAGACACAGCTTCTAAGCAGAAATCTTTAACAGCCTGTCTTTTCAGTGCTGTGACCTTGTTTCGCTGTAAACGGTAATTGTTCCAATTTTCTCTCGACTTGAATCGGCGGAATTTTCCATACAAATAATTCCTGAGACGCATTTGTTTTTGAATAGTCTGATTGATCCACGGCAGGTGATTACATTTAACATTCACACGTTTGGATGGGGCGTGATCATCAATAGCGTGCTTGAAAAGGCTTCACCAGTGGCACCAGATATCATTCACCTCATCAAACACATAGGCAGTGTCCCATGGGGTGTCTCTTAAGGTTGAAAGAAAAGCTGGCTCATCAAAATTTTTCATTGATCGGTATTCAATACTTCTCACAGTCGGTTTAGGTAGTCTTTGTTTTCTAACAATATAGATTAAATCATGATCACTAATGCCAAGGTGAAGAGTGCCACTAGAGACAAACCTGCGATACAAGAATAACATCCAACAACGTTTTCGTTGAAGCTGTGACTCTTGTTGGAGAAGATATTGTGTTTATCAAGCAGAATTGATCGCAAAAATTCGAAAGGTTATAACTTGACCTGGCAAAGGAGCCATTTTCCGATAGCATTTCAATATTAAAGTCTCCAAGAAACACGACTTCCTTTCGTTTTGAATACACTTTTTCAGCAGCTAAAACACATGACGATAAAAATTCAGGAATCTTGCATTTGCTGGGAGAACGGTAACACGCACAAATTAAGAACCAGGAGTTGCCACAGCCCTTAACATCTATACATATCGATTCAACACCCTCGGGTTCGAGTTTTGCTCGACGAAGAGCTGTAATACACCGTCGTTTGTAGACTAAGATGCCGCCAGCACCCTTCTTCCTATCTCTTCGGATAATGCGATATTCAGGATGAGCAAAAAGAGAGCTGCTCACTGATCCGTCGATCTTGCTTTCTGAAACTAAAACGTTGGCAGTGAGAAACTCTGGCTTCATTAACCAATCAAAAAAGCCAGTTTTCACTGCTTATATTACATTTATTTGTTACGAGCATTGTTCTTAATTTAGCCACTACTCTCTTTCAAAGTTTTACACATATACCATGCATACCACGTTAAAAAACCAATTCAGTTTTTTTTTTCATCAACGTCACAAATGTGCATACCCCAAGGATAGTAGATAAACCGTGAACCGAAGTCATCGCGCTCCGAACTCGGGCCATCGGGCCCAGGGGCCCGTTTCTCGAAAGTCCCGAAAATTTTTCGGGCCCGAAAAGCCATTTTTGAAAGTGCCAGCCGCTTGATTTGGAAAGCCGATCTTTTGACATGTTTTCAAGGTAACAAAAAGAAAAGTGACTGTGAAGTTTGACGACTTAAATCCTCTCCTTTCTTGAGATACAAAGGGAATTGTGACACCCGAAAATGGCCCGTAGAGTTTCGGGACTTTCGAGAAACGGGCCCCACGAGCGAGTACGTTCCCACTGAGCCATCGAAGCAACTGAAATTACGTGATGGCTTGCTTTATATTTAGACATTTTACGTGATTTTGAGCATGGTGGCCACCTTTGACCGCATAAAGCAAGACTTCACTTTATTAGTTTATTCATGGACACTGAAGAAAACATTGTGATGAAACAGAGGTAGACAGATTTGCGGTAGTGATTTCAGTTTCCATCACCTCTTAGAAAAAAAAATCGAATTCCGCTGCGATGAAGTTGATCAGGTACAAATGTGCAAAGGAAAGAAAGATTGTGTGTATATATAGTCTAGCAAATAGCATTAAATCACAAGTCTACTTCTTTTAGCGTGATTCCTATTCGCTGGCATTTGACTCTGACATTTGACATTTGACTCTGAGCCATTTGCTCGCTGAGGGTGTGCTTGTTCTCTTTTAAAACTCATGCAGTTCAAAATTCATTGCAAAGCTCATGAATCCCAAAGTAAATTTCACTCGAAAAACCGCTATCGCACTCATCGCTTCGTGATTCATGCAATATCAGTTTTTACTGTGAAATTTACCGTGGAATTCACTAGTTACGCAATGAATTTTCCTATAGAGGAAAGCAAAGAGAGTGATTTAATTTAGCAGCAACCGGAAACTCCAAAACGCGGACAATTTCAAACCTTTTATTCTCACCAACCCTACAGGCAGTAAGTATAAATAACAAATTTAGTAGCATTAATAAGAAGAAATAACCTCTAGTTCTGTTTTTACAACAAATACCTGCTAGTTAAATTGCAGATTCTTCTATCTGGGAAACTCTCGTCATTTTCCGAATTTGACCCACAATTTTTGTTAGCTGTAACTGGACAATTTATGTTAACTGTTTATGCATCCCATGGATACGCTCTAAAAGGCGTCTTGTTTTTTAAATTGTGTTCCACCGTCACTTCTGAAGATTTATGTTGTGTCATACGAAACGTCACTAGTTAAAATGCACTATAATTTGTTTATCACCGCAGTTTGTTTATTGTTTTTGATCAAGTTAAAATGGCCGAAAAACAAGAGCCGGTATTTATGATGGTTAAGATCATGCTGGCTGTGAATAACATCACGTTTCAGTTCAGATGATTGCGTCATTGGGCGATAAGTTAAACGTTAAACCATTGGCCTCGTCTCCTACAACCTTACGAGAAATTCGAGTCACGGCTCAAATTGCATTTGCATCCAAGTAACAAAATTGTATGGGATTTGAAACAAATTTCAGAATCCTCCTCCGCCTCGAAGTACGACGTAGCTGTTTCAGAATCACGATAATGTGTAGGGCTTGATAATGTTAAGAAATTAAGTTAAAACAAATTGAGCCCAAAAATGGTCGCCAGATGTCTGACATTTTCTGTAATTTGATTAAAGGGCACTGATCAAAAGCTCAGTTTTGGCTCCGAGATCTTGTACTGTTCGTTCAACACTGTTCCCGGGGGTGTGGTCTGGTCTGATTCACTTTGCACTTTCTGGTTACTCTCATGGGCTGGGTGGGCTGAGTGAATTCGCTAATGGACTGACGGCGGCAGCCAGAGGCGTCTATACATGCTGATGTCCGATCTCACCCATTGATTCAATGGGAGAGCGCATTTGAATATGTATACATACATACATACAAAAAATGCGTTCTA
>NC_090869.1:66155068-66162568 GCF_036669935.1 Montipora foliosa | reverse complement strand
TTTTTTCGGTGAGGGTGTACAAATGCACCTGTATTTAACGGCCGAATGATAAACCATTGGAGGGTTACAGAAGTTACGGGGTTACCGAAATTACAAGATTACAAAAGTTACGGGACTACAGATGTTACGGGATTCCAGTAGATTTACTGGAACAATATAGTTAAACATAGTAACGACAGGAAAAGAAAACAAACAGCGGTTACAAACGTTTTCATTTTATACTTGACGTTTCGTATGTTGCAGCATATATCATCAGAAGTGACGGTTAAAACTGTTACACAGAATTTTAAAAAAACTAGAGCGAGGAACTGGTAACTAGTTAAAAAGTGTGATAAAAAAATCGTAACTTCCGGTAGACGATTCTCCCGGAAGAAATTAATAAAGAAAAAGCTTCTCACTACCAATGTTTTCATTGAGAGAGGGTTTTAAATCACTGATTAATAGCGTTTCTTTAATTTTACACTGCAAGTCGGACTTTCCAGTTGCGAGGATTTCAAAATGGTCCCATTTGATGTTATGACCGGTAGAAATTGTATGGTCTGCAACAGCAGAGGCGTGGCCGACTTGTGTAAGAGCTTTGAAATGCTCGGACTTCCTGTCATGCAATCTTCTTTTTGTTTTGCCGATGTAGAAGGAATCACAGTCCCAACAACTGGCTTTGTATACTATTTTTGATCTTTGAGAACGACTTAAACGATCTTTGTAGGGAAAAAAAGACTTAACCCTGCAAGTGTTTTGAAAAATAACCCTAAGATTGACACAGCCATAAAACTTACTAATACAAGATTTAACACGTCGAGTAAGAGCTTCACTTTGAAAGCCCAAAAAAGGCAAGACAAGAATGATATCTTTCTTAGGAACAGTGGTGGCAGGTTCAGCAGACCTGTTCTTTTGCCTGTTCAAAATATCATTAATGTTATAACAAAGAACGCCTCTTGGGTAACCATTTTGAAGGAGAGTGTTCTTTAGATCGAAGAGAGTCGACTGTAACAAGGAAGAACTCGAGCAGATGCGTAAGCAGCGATAGGTGAGGGTGCGGATTAAATTGATTTTATACTTTCTAGGAGTGAAAGAGTCCCACTTGGTGTAGAGGCAAGTGAAAGTTGTTTTGCGATGTACTGTTGTTGTGAAATTGTTGAGATTGCGCTTAATGCGGACATCAAAAAATGGAATCTCCTGGTTTTCTTCAAGTTCCATTGTAAATTTGATATTAGGATGTCTGGTGTTAAGAAAATCAAGAAAACTGGCCGCAGTGGATTCACTGTCGAACAAAGAAAATGTGTCATCCACATATCTAAACCAAATGGAGGGACGAGAATTTGATGTATGCTGCAACATACGAAACGTCAAGTATAAAATGAAAATGTTTGTAACCGCTGTTTGTTTTCTTTTCCTATTGAAATTGAAATGGCCAAAGGACAAAAGTATTTATGATAGTAACGACAACATACGTAGTCTACACATACTAACACTCGTTAAGTCGGGACAATAACGTAATCTTACACGAGGTACTTACCAGCACGTTGTTGTATGATCACGTGATATGAAGTTGCCCGTGTTTGTTACCAGTCTTCCAAATTTTTGTTTTGAATCGTGAAATTTAATTTTGCATCGTGAAACGCTGTTCTGTTCTACGTAACTATTTTGTATCACAGAAGATTGTTTTGTTGTGTAAAAAATTGTTTTGTATCGCGAAAGATTGTTGTGTTCCGTAAAAAAATGGTTTGTATCGTGAAAGATTGTTGTGTACCGTGAAAAATTGTTTTGTATCACGAAAGATTGTTGTGTATCCAGCTCAATATTGAGTTGTGTTTTGCCCTTGTGGGCCACCGTACTTTCGGCCTAGCTGAAGATAAAGTGCTGTGGATTGTTCACTATCGATAGAGAGTTATTCAGCTCCAACGGTGTACAGTTCACCGAATCCATTTCTGCGATTTGGTCTTGGATAAGACTCGTAAGCGGCAAGATTACCAAGACTAAACTCTTTGATCTTATTTCTTCGTTACTCAAGGCAAATATTGCGTAAATCATACTTTTCCCAAAACCCGTGGGCAATATGACTAGAACATCCCGCCCTAAAAGTAGTTTCCTTATCACTCCCTCTTGCTCTTTCTTCAAAATTATTTTTCTTGTTTCCCTGCCGACATTTAACAAATTTAACGCTTTCTTGATGTTCTCGTTGATGGCAGCCGACATTTCCTTCGAAACAACCCGTGCTTTTGTCCCCTGGGACATATCAAATATATTTGATTGACGTGTTATCTCATCTTGGCCAATCCGAATTTCCCGTCCGCTGGTGGACGGACTACTCAAAATACCCAAGCAGGCGGGGTTTCAACACTACTAGTCCCCATGCCAGTCGCGGCCAAAACAAACGAAGCAAACCATCGTACTCGCGAGTGTTCAAATAATCCTGCGATAAAATATCTCTCCAGCTACGCAAGCTAACGGCATCATGTTTTGTACGTTCACTCAGTAGGACACTAACCACAAAGCGCAATAGTAACCAGGGCCCGGTTGTTCGAAAGCCGATTAACTTAATCCAGGATCAGTGTAAACTTTTGTTTCATGTTTTCAACTTTTTGGTGAAAATTTCTTTCGTTTACTTTTGTTTTTCAAGATTGACTTCTTCTAATGTAAAGTTTTGCCAAATATCAGCGTTGAACAGCATTTAGGAGAAGAGAAATAAACTCCTTGGTTAATTTTTAATCTGGGATTAGCGTTAATCGGCTTTTGAACAACCGGGCCCAGGGGAATAAACAAATGAATGCATATGAGCCGCAGAGTCTTCGAGCAATAATAACATCCCTCGGTAGTCATTTCAAAGTAAAGGGCTGTCAGTAGTCAAATGTGACAGGTACAAGCTTTAATTAATATACTGCATCGAAACAGGTGCTTGAGTGGGTATGCGAACAAAACTGTTACACCGCTTAAGTCAGTAATTCTTTGTTCCCGAGCAACTTTGCTTTATCGGCCTTCGAAAATTTTATTACAAATTGCAGTCGAAAATCCAAACCAAGAATTGTCTCGCGCGTGACAGATAGACAATGACCCTACTAACAGATTCACAAAATGTAACTCGTTTTGACTGTTCCGAGTTAAATAATAATTTCCGAATTCCAGTAACGTGGTTAAAACCAAACGAACATTTTCTATCGAAAACTAAATTAAAGGCTACAATCGCTTTGCAAGGTTGTTTCAATTGCCAACGCATTTAACAGAAATTGACCCCTCAAATATTGCCAGTCAAAGATTGCTTTACGATGTTGAAGCGGATGTTGAAATGAGAAAAAGCGTAACGCTATAGGCCCCGCTCAAATCTAGACCACATTTGCATTGCGACTAAATGTGTGCTAAAATATTAAACTTTTACCATTTCGAACTTTTCCTTTGGGTATCATCGCGATCGAAATAAAAAGATAGCATATGACCAATTTCAACATATTTCACGCTGGTGGATTTGTTGTGAAATTATTATTCTAATTTCCCCTCTGACTCTAGATCGAATTCAGTGTTCATCGGGAAAGCGTTAATTTACGACACTCGATAAGATTGCCTCGTACTGTTTCTGGCATTTCCACGAAATCAAATGGTGACCCTCTGCCACCAATAACAATTCATCTTTTCATTAAAAGTCAGGTCTGAACGTCAATGTCTTCTCTGTATCTTTCTGGTAAAGAATGAATCAGAAAACTGACAGCGAATGGTAAAGGCTGAACATGTTTGGAATATTCACATAAGTCTTTGCGTACTGATTACAAGAGAAAGCAAAGAAAAACAAATAAAGACCAAGCATTTGAGGGTGATTGCGCATATAGCTGTCAGATCAAATTTTGCTAGGGCCACCTTTTTCATTGTTTTCAAGGTGAAAAACAATCAAAAATTGCGACAGCTATTACGAATATTGCAGACAATGAATCCGGATTTTGGGGGAGGGGGGGAGGGGTACTCAGCTAAATTCTATATGCGGATGCACAACCCAGATCCTATTTCAGACCAGAAGAAATTGCAAAGCATAACCTTCTACTTTTGACCTAATTTTAGACCACAGTTCTACTAAGGGTAAAGATCTATACCCTGTTTCGGGCTATACAACGAAACATACCTATATTCAGACCAAAATTGTAAAAAGCTAGACGCAATTTTCAGAAACATACTTACGTAGCTGATTTAGGGGGTACCTCCGGGAAGAAATTCACCTTGAGCACTGAGTGGTCGAATCATGGTATTGAAACACAATATGGCGTTTGAATGACTGAGTAGACGGCCATTGAGGACAATTTAACGAGCTTTGTAGTCTACAAGTCGCAGCCAACGGCCGCACACGAATTTATTCAAACTACTGACACTTAGCCCTGATGAGAAAGAAAAATAAACGAAGGCTGCTTCTCAGCCCAAGTGAAACCGGCAAAAGCAAGCTACAATGAAGCTATTCAAGCCAGTGCAAGCGTACACAGCTCGTAGTTCCACTTTCCTCGAAACGTCCGTCGAGTGTAATCGTGTTTATCCTGGAAAGCTGACGATATGCCCAAACTACCCAGAGAGTATTTTTGTCAACAACAGATATTAAAAGTCGAGAGAGAAACATACTAGGCTGTTAGAGAATTACCGTGTTTGATTCTTATCACCAAATTCACGATGCACTCACCAATAGCAGTTTAAACGTCTTCAATTGCTGTGGTCCTTTTGCTTCTTTTCTGTAGCGGAAGAGTTGCGCTGCACCTTGACTTGCGAGAATGAATGGCAGCAATATTGCAACTGTGTTGCCTTTTACTGGTCTCCACACCTGTGGGGAAAAGTCCCCGGGAAAGTCCCTGGGGTTTGTCCCATCGAAATTGTTATGTTGGCCCTTAAATTTCATGCGAAAAGGTCATGTTACAAGTCCTTTGAGACGCCCCCAGCTTGAAAAGAGAATTTAGAGACGGGTTTACCGTGCTAGAGCGTGGGCCAAATGATCGGATGTTCACCATTTCTGAGAAAAACAACTTAATATTGACATGACAACCACGGAGCAAGTGAACTCACCGACGTGTAAACAACTGGTTACTTTCTCGGAAAAAAAATTCCGGCAATATCAAAGAGCTGTTTTATTCCATCAAAACAGTGGCGTTTTTGCAAATTAATAGGGACTTTAAGATACGGGGACGCGGACGCCTTGAAGTACGCGACCGTCGAAGAGAGCCTGGGTCGAGAACACAGCGTTCGTGGCGGGAAATTTAAGTTAAGGTTCTTTGCGAGCGACGCGACAAGTTTTTCGAATTCACTGATATGGCTTCTTTCAGGGAAACTCGAGAAATGTTGTGTTTAAGTCATGCAATGGGCTTTATTACCGATGCAGAATTCTTGCTGCTCTATGAGGAAAGCAAGTCAGATAATTTGGATTTTCCTTACCAAGAATATCCGACATTTTCTTTGCCGGACAAAAATAGAGCTGAGTGTACAGCCAATTTAAGGGTTGAGAAGCATCACATAACTCGCCTTGAAGATGCACTGCAAATTCCTGCTGTATTTAAATGTGATCAAGGAACAGTATGTGATGGAACTGAGGGCCTTTGTATTCTTCTCAAGCGATTTGCCTACCCTTGTCGCTACTCCGACATGATCCCGATATTTGGAAGGCCAGTCCCAGAAATCTGTATGATAAATAATACTGTGATGGATTGGGTATATGAAAACCACAGGCATCGTATCATGGATTGGAATCCAACCGTTTTGAGTGCCATCCAGCTCGAAAGCTACGCTGATGTAATTTCTAACAAAGGAGCACCACTTACAAATTGCTTTGGTTTTGTTGACGGAACTGTTCGTCCAATATCTAGACCAGGAGAAAACCAGCGCTTGGTATACAATGGGCACAAGCGTGTACATGGGTTGAAGTATCAGTCGGTTGTGGTTCCAAATGGCTTAATTGCACACCTCTATGGGCCAGTAGGTAAGGCACTTTCCGATCATTTCCTAGGGGCCGGACAATTTAAGATACACAATATAGTATTAAATAAGTCCTTTCGACATTTTTCACTCAAATCTTTTTTGACTTGAAAGTAAACTAATGATGTTTGAGCTCTCTTTTTGATGTTTTACTGCATTTTATTTTTCATTCAACAGAAGGAAAAATGCACGATGCAGCAATGCTGGCAGAATCACACCTGTATGACAGCCTCCAAACACATGCGTTTTCAACCACTGGACAGGCTATGTGTATTTATGGAGATCCAGCCTACCCCCTTAGGGTGCATCTTCAGGCACCTTACAGGCATCGAGTTTTAACCCCGCAAATGCAGGCTTATAACCATTCCATGAGTGCTGTTCGCAGCTCTGTTGAGTGGCTTTTCGGGGAGATAGTGAACTATTTTAAATTTTTAGACTTTAAAAAGAATTTAAAAATAGGTCTAAGTCAAGTGGGAAAAATGTATATTGTCTGTGGGATTCTGCACAATGCACTGACATGCCTCTACGGAAATACCACATCTCAGTTTTTTGATTTAGATCCTCCATCACTAGAGGATTATTTTGCTTGATTGTTCTAAATGGACTTGATAAAACATCCAGCCAAAAAGGAAGAATAGTGTTCCATATAATGATAAACTTTAATATATGCTAAGTCATTGCAACGTTGTGAGCCTTTTTACACCGCAAACATTGAAAAGGTGTTGTAACTTTTTGAAGAGAAATGTTGTAGCTACTGTAAAAAGATTAATTTAAGATTAAAACAATTTTCTGGAGAAAAGTACAATTAATGCTTTTTTTTAGTCTACCTTTTTTAAAGGTTTAATGGCATAAGACATGAAATTGTTTACCAATTTGTACTCTATGATCTCATAAAATCTTACCGACCTAATCTTAACACATTAACAAAAACTGGGGGGAGGGGTAGATTTCAAGTTGCCTCTTGCTTTTAAGATAAATGAATCAATCAATACATATGGCCATGTGCAAATTATCCCAATACATGGCACCAATTTTTGGGCAATTCACATTATTGCAAATGACAGAAATTTAACACATGCTTAAAACATATGTTTTCAATCAGAAGTAGCAGTTCTTGGGGTGAATGAATTGCATGCACAGAGGATCATACAAATGCTAAATATCAATGGATGGACAGTAAAAAAAAATTGCAGGGGTGACTAAAACCTTGTTATGGTGAATGTTCATCATTTCCCTTCCTGATGTCTTCCTTAATCACATCCTTTATAAAATCCCAACAAGAAAATCACATCATGTCTTTTAAAACAACTAAGCAAATGTAGTTTCAGGCCTCAACAAGGTCACTTGGGTACAAGTTTTTCAATTATTCCCATCAGAGCCTGAGATTGAGTTTGCTGTTGAATCAAAAACAAATTTTGCATGTCTTGAACTTGTTTCTGCTGCTGTTGTTGTTGGTCAATCATGGTTTTGAACATTTGTGCCATACTCTCTTTTTCTTGCTTCTGCTGTGCCTGCTGTTGCTCTAGCATGGACTTAAACATCTGTGTTTGTTGAGTTTGGAGGGCTTGCAAC
>NC_090869.1:66145068-66147568 GCF_036669935.1 Montipora foliosa | reverse complement strand
GCAGTTGGCCCTTCGCTGCTTTCTGCTACCGACCTTGCCTCCCGGTACGGCATTGAGGGAGGGATATGTCGGCCCCTAAACCATATGAGACAAATCCCACGCCTACTCACAGCTCCAAACCGCCCTTGTCATTACAATTTAACGTAAGATTTCGATGGCTTATATATTCAAGAGAATAGTCATTTTATCTGTCATATGGTAAGCACTGGAGTCGCAGATTACAAATTGCACGCATGCGCCCTGCTCAAGGTAACATACATGCATGCATAAAACTTTATTTCATCTCGAATTTCAGAATAATATCTTCGAGACATTACAGCTAACATACATGATATATACAGATACATAACTAAATATTAAATAATATTTAAAGATATATTAATCAAAAGGAAAAGCCGCAGTACAAAATCCGGCCCTGGATTAGTTCAGTGGTACAGGAAAAATCAGGTAGCGCATTTCGCAACGTACTTAGTAAAAAGGTAAGAAAAAGAACTAAGACCATAACTGGTTGTTCTAGGTTTATTGAGGGACAGAATGTAATTTCCACGAACATCATGCGTAAGAAGAGAACGGGAGAGAAAACGTATTTTTCATATATGCAGGACAAGCCTTTTCTTTCTTTAACTACTTTTATATAATAAAATGAGGAAATTTTGAATGCGCTTATTGCATAGAGATGTAGAGTTTGACTTAAGTGGTACGTAAGAGGACAGGTAATCGCAAATATAAATCTCATTACTCTCTTATTTACATTATACCGTTTCTTGGACAAGAAATTACTAAAGGCCAGGCCGAATTTCCTATGATAAAAAGTCTACGTTAACAGCACGCACTTTGGTTACTCCTTAGTATCCGCCTAGAAATCTTCTTCTCGCTACTTTTTCCTCATTTGATGAGGACCAGTCTCCGCTTGCCTCCTTCATGCCCAAGAGGAATTCTGGGTAATTCGGCCGTTCCATGACAAGGGAAGACCCCCGATTCTCACTTCATAGATTTTCTTATGAGTGTGGAGCCACCCAGTCCTGCCGGCAAAATACAGCATCGATTGAAGTTTTTAGCTTTCAAAGCTTGCTCAAATTGTATCGGTAGGTCCTGGAATTCGTCCACAGAAAGGCCAGAGAGACAACTTCACTGGTGCTGTGAACCGCCATGTTTACAACAGAGCAATTTAGGCGTTCCAGTCTGCATGAAATCATCTCTCACCTCTGTCTCGAGAAGACCAGACACGCACGATTCTTACGTTACGTTTATGCCCCTGTAGAATAAACCGAAATCTCAACTCCTTGTCAAAAGTTAACCAGCATCTTAATATTTTTGGTAGGCTACAATACTCGTCACATTTGTTGGAACACCCATCGCCGTTTCCCCCTTCCTGAACGGGGGAAGGGGGATGTGGTATAAGCTACGATCTTGTAACACGATGATTCTGACCATTCGCTAAGTGTTCCAACTAAATACGTCTAGTATTGTAGCTCCTACTCTACTATAAAAACTACACGTAACCCATAATCCCTCGATTCGCTCTGACGAAGGGCTAACGCTCGAAACGTTAGCTTTTAGTATCTCTCTACGGTGGCCAATTTACATTATCAACTCCGTTGATAAAACCAAATTTTTGTATACTACTGTTACGGTCTGTTACGTTCCAAATGGGAGTTAGGTATCATCGAGTTGGACTTCGAGTTCGAGTTCGAGTTGGACTTCGAGTTGGACTTCGAGTTGGACCTCGAGTTAATAATTAAAACGCAAGTATATAATTGATAATAATGTATAATTATTATTTATTATTATTGTTAATAAGCAAAGAGATGTATAAGCTGGGCGAAGAACAGGAACAGGAATTCGGGGCAAAATTGGGATTTTTCATTTTTTTTTTTTCATGTGGTTTAAGTAATAAAATTGCTGACACATTAAAATATAGAGCAGGGATATAGGTTTTCAACAATGTGTGGTACCTTTTGTCACATGCTTTTTCCATTTCCGGCATTCTTTAATTTATAGCCCACAATTTTATGAAAAGTAGGTCACGTGATGGTCTACCTGTAAAGGGCCTGTTAAAATTGAAACACAAAAATTGCTTTCAAAACAATACTGTAGAGAAAAAAAAAACGAAGACGTTATTTGCGGGAGAAATAATCCATCGAGTTTGGACTCGAGTTCGAGTTCGAGTTGAAGATCGAGTTAGACTTATGTTGAGCGCCTCAGTGTGTTCTCTTAGTTTTCGTGCGCTTACTAGTGAAGGCATACAGTGCATCAATTTTGTTATATAAACACGCAGTTGACATGTTTAATGAATTTTTGTTTTCTTTGGGCGATTTTGGAAAAATCTGCCTGCCCCGCACTACGGCGTCTTTGATATTTTTGGTCCACTGACAAATTTTTCCAAATTTTGCTCGCCGCGTGATTAGGAAAAACTCCAATTTTGACCCAATTTAAAACAAAACAAATAAAATTCGTACTAGTGCAACCCCCTCCCTATAGACAACCCTAACTAAAAATC
>NC_090869.1:66137568-66140068 GCF_036669935.1 Montipora foliosa | reverse complement strand
TACACGCTAGTTTTCTTCCTCTTGAAAACAACAACGTGAACTTACCAAACGTCGCATTTCACATGTGCCGAACCTAATGAAATTGAGAAAAATCTATTGTTTTCGCTCATTTACATTAGATTCGGCACATGTGAAATGCGACGTTTAAAACGGGCTTAAGGTTTTGCAAACAACATAAGCATATATCCGTTAGAGAATTTCGGTCACCTAGCCTACGTTAAAAATCGCCTACGCCTCGCACAACAGAAAAATTTGGTTTTATCAAACGTGTTGACAAAAGTCAAATTACCACCGTGAACGATTGGGAAAGCTGACGTTTCGAGCGTTAGCCCTTCGTCAGATCGAATGCCTCTTTGTAGTTTACGCCTAGTACAACTCGACCAAATAGGTAAGTTTGGTCTTAAGAGAGGTGACCGGATACCTTCAAATCAAAACTTTTTATTTTCTCTAAGTTTTTACCCTTGTAACGTTCATGTGAAGCTCGTTTGAATGTGAATGTAGAAAATGCACTGTATACATTATTATTGTTGTTTTTAAGTCTTAAAAATGTATTTATTATGCATTATGCGTTTGTATGCTTTAAGCATTGCTGATCAAGCAAATAGAACATACTGGTGGTAGTCAACGATCACGGGTACGAAAAGGTTACGACGGCTGTCAACCGTTGACAAAAAAAAAACTTGAAAACAGAAGCCTTCTGTTTACGGGACCAAAAATTTCCCATTGTGGCATTCAGTTAAACAATGGCGGTAAAGCCTTTAAACGAATGCGCAACCTTGAAAATTTCAAATGTAAACTGGTTGAAAATCGGAAATACAGGCGGAAAGGCAAATTCTTCCCTAAGGACGGTTGGCTAAGGCGATTCTTTTGAAATTAATGAAATCGTCAACGAAACAGTTGATTTCCATATTAACTTAAAAACAACACGGTTTCTTGTGTGGCAAAAGATGAATAAAGCAAACTTGGTCGACGTACCGACAATAATTCATCTTTGTCAACCGCGCACCGTTTTGCTAAATTTGGTTGAGCACCGGGCTTCCATGCGGGAGGTCGTGAGTTCGACTCCTACCGAACCAACACTCAGAGTCTTAAAATAACTGAGGAGAAAGCGCTGCCTTTGTAGTTACACCCACAAATGGTTCGACTTTCAAGTTTTCTCGGATAAGGACTATAAACGGTAGGCCTCGTCTCACGAATATCTTCCATGTTCATAAGTGCCCTGTGGGACGTTAAAAACCCCACACACCATTCAAGAAAAGTAGGGGATGAAGTCCCCGGTGTTTTGGCTGTCCATTGTGAGTGTGTTCTCTCCAGCACAAGTGGCGGGCTTGGCAGTGATATCTCAAAAAGGATTGTGGTGTATGAAGCCACCTAAACAGAAAACAACCACAAGTCAAAACGGACTTCGCCGAGTGCTGGACCATGTAGATGAAGTTTCGACTCAATTCCCTCAGCGCACATAGTAACAATGGGCTATTGTGTTGTGATGTTAGAAAAAGGGTGAGCGAGAACAGTAGACTATTTCTTGATAGGTGATTTTCTCGTTACGTCATCGCCGCCATGTTGGTGGACGAAAACAAAAGATCTCTGATTAGCTCCTTTTGTTCATCCACCAGCAATTGAACATTACATCATTGTTATCCGTGTCTCTAGAGACTGGCTGCAAACCATCTATATCATAATTAAGTAAAGTACGATCGTCCGGGTGAGTGTAGTTCTGAGAAGGACTGTTTGAGATGACATTGACTGACGTTTCGACAACCTGAGCTGAAGTCATCTTCAGAGTCAAGTGATTTGTGTAACGTCAGTAGATACTATAAGAACTCCGGTCGTAGATGTCATTGGTCAACGTATTCGTGATGTTATTGGTCGACTGTCAGTTGAGCCTAGATGTAGGCTGGGAAGACTAAACAGTGATTGGTGCGTTTTGATCCGTCTATAGGTCTAAGGTCTAAAATTATTAAAAAGGAGGACAGACAAATTTAAAATAGCATTAGAAAGGTCTAGAAAAAGAATGAGGCAAATGCTTTCAAAGCTCTGCAACGCACTTCGACACACCACTATGACCGTTCAACGATCAATCGGGTTTTGTGGTCTCTCCTTTGTGATACATCATGGTTGGTAGGATAAATTCCCAGAGGTGATTAACTAAAACACGGGTTCATCTACCACCCTGGTCAAATTGTTTTTTCTGTCTCTGTGTGGGCTCACTTGTATTACCATGGCTAACACTCTGGTAAAATTACACTCGAAATAAAACCGAAATCTCTGTCTTGTGTTCAATGTTTCAGGTTTCTTCGGCAGACTGTGGAGCTTTCTTACACACCCTGCAGGTTAGTCTCTCGTTTCCTGGTTGCTGCCGGTATTGCTGATAGTAGCAGTGAGTTTAAGCAAAAACGACGGCTACGGTCACTACGGCAACGTCAACGTCACAAAGCAAGAATATTATTGCATTTTTTCGCCGTACTCCACAAAACAACAAGGCGAAAGGACCAAATTT
>NC_090869.1:66105068-66132568 GCF_036669935.1 Montipora foliosa | reverse complement strand
TATCTTTCTATTTTTAGAACTAACGCTTTAGAGGGAGGCTCACATTTACATCAATTTGCACAATTTGCATACATTGTTTTTGCTATTTTTGTCTTCGTTTACACTGACTTTATTCTGATTGGTCATCCTAAACAGTGCGAGCAGAGCCGGAGAGCTCGTGGCGTGCTAAAAATACAAAGATACGCGCTAAGATTGACTCAAGCTACTACTTTTAGTCAATGACTGTGCACCGGACTATATACTCAAAGTTGGCACTTGACCTTCTTTGGATACATTCATTTTTCACAAGAACGTCTTAATGTTGGAGCTGAGACGTTCTTAATTTTCTCCTAATTGAACCTAAATAGGCTCTTAACACGATCGTAAAGTGGTGTGGTATACTATAAAAGCTAGCTACAAAATGAGTTTTTCTTCAGTGTATTATGAAATAAGAAAACTACATTGTGGATATTAAGTATAAATAAGTATTTGAGGTAATTGTTTTTTTAGACTACAATTTTACATTTCTTTTATCTTTATTTATAGTACTGACAAACGCAAAAGACAAATGAGAAAAATAAAGACGCTCTTAATTGATTGCCATGAGCAGCCTGGGCGGTATGTTCATAGTATTACGGTTCTTAAAATTTGGTTAATCTCATCCAAAGTGTTCGTATATGAAAGATTCTTGTAAAAAAAAAGAGTGTAGGACTTTTGCGTTGACATGTGGAAAATATGTAAATCGATCGATCGCGCAAACCCATAGACCTCTTTCATAATGGCGGCAAAATAAAATTTCAAAAGAAAACTTGTTTCAAAATGAGGCAGAAGGTATATATAAAATAAATACAAAAGAACGTAAAAGAGTAGAGTAGGAGCTATGCTATTGGTGGTAACATGGCAACGTGAAAAATAGGAATATATTAGTTAAATGAAAAGCGTTCGTTAATACCGTGAGGATTAAGGGTGCCAATTTGAAAGATGAATTTTTGTTCCAGATTCTTGCGGCTTTCCGTCGTACCTAGATGTAGGGAAAGGCCGCAGATAGCCATGTGTTTTTTGGAGTGGTTAGGCAGATTAAAATGTCGAGCGACTGGCTTAGATGCATCCCTGTCATTCTTCTCAACATCGCGAAGGTGTTCGCGGAATCGGTCGTCTACCTGTCTCACCAATGTATAATTTATTGCATAACGTACAGGTTATGCAAGAAATGACATTTGCGGAGGTACATGTGAAACGATCGGTGATCTTAACAGATCGCTTAGGTGCCGATATCTTGCTAGTGTTAACAATGAAAAGACAAGATTTGCATCGTGAGCGCGCGCATTTGAAAGTGCCGGGTTGCTCGTTAGTTTTGAGCGCGCTTCTAACTAAAAAGTTGCCTACGTTTTTGTCGCGTTTGAATGAAGTAAGTGCAGGTTACGAAAAGATTCTACCAGCGACAAAAACGTAGGCAACTTTTTAGACTTCTGTTTACGGGACCAAAAATTTCCCATTGTCGCATTCAGTTAAATAATGGTGGTAAAGCCTTTAAACGAATGCGCAACCTTGAAAATTTCAAATGTAAAAAATCGGAAATAAAGGCGGAAAGGCAAATTCTTCCCTAAGGAAGGTTGGCCAAGGGGATTCTTTTGAAATTAATGAAATCGTCGACGAAACAGTTGATTTCCATATCAACTTAAAAACAACACGGTTTTTCGTGTGGCAAAAGATGAATAAAGCAAACTTGGTCGACGTACCGACAATAATTCATCTTTGTCAACCGCGCACCGTCTTGCTCAATTTGGTTGAGCACCGGGCTGCCATGCGGGAGGTCGTGAGTTCGACTCCGACCGAACCAACACTCAGAGTCTTAAAATAACTGAGGAGAAAGCGCTGCCTTTGTAGTTACACCCGCAAATGGTTCGACTTTTCAAGTCTTCTCGGATAAGGACTATAATCGGTAGGCCTCGTCTCACGAATATCTTCCATGTTCATAAGTCCCCTGTGGGACGTTAAAAAACCCACACACCATTCAAGAAAAGTAGGGGATGAAGTTCCCGGTGTTTTGGCTGTCCATTGTGACTGTGTTCTCTCCAGCACAAGTGGCCGGCTTGGCAGTGATATCTCAAAAAGGATTGTGGTGTATGAAGCCACCTAAACAGAAAACAACCACAAGTCAAAAGGGACTTCGCCAAGTGCTGGACCATGTAGATGAAGTTTCGACTCCATTCCCTCAGCGCACAAAGTAAAAGTGGGCTATTGTGTTGTGATGTTAGAAAAAGGGTAAGCGAGAACAGTAGACTATTTCTTGATAGGTGATTTTCTCGTTACGTCATCGCCGCCATGTTGGTGGACGAAAACAAAAGATCTCTCATTAGCTCCTTTTGTTCATCCACCAGCAATTGATCATTACATCATTGTTATCCGTGTCTCTAGAGACTGGCTGCAAACCATCTATATCATAAGTAAGTAAAGTACGATCGTCCGGGTGAGTGTAGTCCTGAGAAGGACTGTTTGAGATGACATTGACTGACGTTTCGACAACCTGAGCTGAAGTCATCTTCAGAGTCAAGTGATTTGTGTAACGTCAGTAGATGCTATAAGAACTCCGGTCGTAGATGTCATTGGTCGACTTTCAGTTGAGCTTAGATGTAGGCTGGGAAGACTAAACAATGATCGGTGCCTCTTGATCTGTCTATAGGTCCAAGGTCTAAAATTATTAAAAAGGAGGACAAACAAATTTAAAATAGCATTAAAATAGCATTAAAAATAGCATTATGGTTCCTCGTCTGGTTGATATTGTGTTAGAGTCTAGCGCAGCAAACACAGCCTACAAGTACATCAACGGGTGGCGGAGATGGAGGATTGGCGGGGCTAACGATCCGGGTTTCAGGTCCCTCGATTCCTCAATGAAGGACAGGCATGTTGGTTGGAAGAATCCGAAGTCTAAGTTTCGTTATCTTGAAGCTGTGCCAGGACAGCTTATTGGAATTACTCGGTCTATGAACATTTAGTTCGTTTTTAGGGGTCCAGTAGGAGGGCCAGGCAGCCGTAGCCTACTTTGGTGAGGTTTCTTCTGGCCTCCGAGTGTCCGCTGCAGCGGATACGTGCTCGGCTTGCCTTGTATTGAATGCGCTGGAGTATCCATTCCCCGGGGAGTGTTGTGTTTGCCTATTTTTGAGTATGTAATAAAGACAGTGCTGGTTACCGCGGCACACTGCATAATTCTCCATATCGTTGTTGTATTTTGTTGTTTCTATGGTACGGTAAATAGCACAGAATTTAGAGACGAGTTTACCGTGCTAGAGCGTGGGCCAAATGATCGGATGTTCACCATTTCTGAGAAAAACAACTTAATATTGACATGACAACCACGGAGCAAGTGAACTCACCGACGTGTAAACAACTGGTTACTTTCTCGGAAAAAAATTCCGGCAATATCAAAGAGCTGTTTTATTCCATCAAAACAGTGGCGTTTTTGCAAATTAATATCAACACTCACGTTAACACCGCCGCGGAATGACTGCTTTTCCACACACGTTCCACGCTTGAATATGTGCTCGTTTTTAGGCCGCCTAATTTTCATGGAAAGTTTCCGAGACGGAAAGTTATTACTTGAATGAGTTTTTTTTTTTAATTGAGTGCAATTTAAATTTATTCAAGCTACAAAAATGGCTTGTGTGTTTGAAGCATTCAACATGGCAAATGTTATTTATCTTTCAGATGCGGAAGTGCTGGTTAGTATTACGTAACACTGTTACGGTCTGTTACGTTCCAAATAAGTATTCCTGGTTAAAATCCCGGGGGGAGGGGGGTACTCCCTTATAACTTCTTAATGGGGACGTGCGGCCAGCCAGGGTATGTTTTTCGGGATTTTTGTCTTGAACAGGGTATCAAATTTATCATTTTTTGTCTGAATCAGGGTATCGATTAATCAATTTTTGTCTTAAACTGGGTTAAATGTCTTAAACAGGGTATCAAAAATCGGAATTCTGTCTTAAAATGGGTAGGAAAATCAGCGATGTTTGTCTTAAACAGGGTCAGGGTATGAGGGGCCGCGCCGCACCTCCCCATCCAGGGATATATCGAGTACCCCCGCTCCCCCGGGGGTTAAAATATTCCCAAGGCCTCAAATCCACCGTATAATTCAAGGGCAAAGGTTTTTCTTTCATTTCAATCCGCTAGCCGCGCAATCGAAACTCTTCCAGCGACGTCGAGACGGCTGTTAGTGTCCCAAACGAATCGATAAGACGATGAAAAGATCCTCTTTCACTTTGAACACCACACGGCGACGTTTGAGTTCGGTTTGGTAACGAGACTTTGTCGTCCGTGACGAACTTACCAAACGAAGACAACCAAACTCAACGGTCGCCGTGTGGTGTTCAAAGTGAAAGGGGATGTTTTTCATCGTTTTATCGATTCGTTTAATAATTATTCTCAATGTCTGTTTCAAGCATAGAAAATAAGAGACGTGTTTCAAAATGCAAAATGGAACAAACCAAAATTCTTTATTGAGAGTGGTTTGGTTTCTTGTTATTTAAAATACACCTCAACATAACAGTCAAATACGTGAAAAAAAAACCTGTGTAAAGACCTTCATAGGCATTTTATTTCACTCCAAATCTTGCGGCTACGCAGTTGACCGGAAGTCGGACTGTAAAATTGGTTCCAACCAGAGCTCTCGATACGTGGCTCATCTCATACTTAATTCGCTCTGGGAACGAGAATGCGGGTTCAAGTTACTATCAGCAAACATAACATGGGGCATGCGTGTTAACAGTTCTTCCTCCATGTGCCCAGAAACCAAAATGGCGGAAAATGGGTCACTCAATTTGATCCAACCCCTTCCGCTGTCCACAACCTTGGGCGAAACTGTTCAAACCGCATGCCCTATGATATGTTTGCTGACCGTGACTTGAGTCCGCTGTGTCCCGCGCATTGCTTTACAGTAATTCCGTTGTTGTTAAGTGAGCCCACACAACACGAAATATCACGTGAGGATTCGGTCGCTAAGTAATCGCTGCCCGTGCTTAACACAGTGAGTTTCGACTCACGGCAGAGGTCTGTTTTCGCGCACTCGTCAGCCCAGCGAACGCAAAAAGAAAAGAGTCCTCTGCTAGCAGGAAACCCCACAGTGAACACACAGTAGCAAATAAAATAGTCTGTGACGATTCTCTGGCTTATCGCGTGGGTTGGTATTACCGGTGGTTTCAAATGTCCTGTGACTCGAATGTTAGGATTGGGCTGCCTGTGGGTCCTTTGGAACTTCTCCAGCTGTGGTTTATCATATATATTCACGAATATCATCACTGCACAAAGATCCATCCGAATGGTGTGTAAACTTCGCTTTCGGGGTCAAGGGCGATTGCATATTCCTGTTCTATGGGCCCTTCTATGTGCGGGTGGGCTTGTCTTAGTAGCGTACTTGCGGCAACAACCTTTCTTGCTACCTCCACCACTGCGGGTCAAATATACTAAATCTTTCGGCAACAGTACTAGTGCTTGCAGACTGCCAAACTTGGATCCATCTCACTTTAGTATTCTCGAGTTTGTAAAAGATCTTGGCCGGCTTCAATGTAAAGGAAGGAGATTTTCAAGCCTCGAAAACAACGTGCTTCGTGTGGAAGCCGAAGGCATCGTTTCAGCTCAGTACAAGAAAATCTTAAGACCTGTTGACGACGATTTTGAAATCAAATTCTCTGATCCAATCTCTGTGCCAAATTTGATCAAGAAAAGCGCCAAAGAGGAAGGTCAGTCACATTCACCTGAGTCGTATTTTAACTCTAACTTTGTAGGTATTTATATCTTACAGTTTGTTCTCCGCTGGCAATGGAAAGAGACAGAGAGAGAGAGAGAGACATAGGTAACGAATGGTCTTGAAGGAAGGACAACAGACGCTAGTTTTCGTCCTCTTGAAAACAACAACTTTAACTTACCAAAGGTCGCATTTCACATGTGCCGAATCTAATGAAATTGAGAAAAATATATTGTTTTCGCTCATTTACATTAGATTCGGCACATGTGAAATGCGACGTTTAAAACGGGCTTATGGTTTTGCAAGCAACATAAGCATACATCCGTTAGAGAATATCGGTCATCTAGCCTACGTTAAAAATCGCCTACGCCTCGCACAACAGAAAATTTTTTTTTTTATCAAACGTGTTGACAAAAGTCAAATTACCACCGTGAACGATTTGGAAAGCTGACGTTTCGAGCGTTAGCCCTTCGTCAGATCGAATGCCTCTTTATAGTTTACGTCTAGTACAACTCAACCAAATAGGTAGGTTTGGTCGTAAGAGAGGTGCCCGGATACCTTTAAATCAAAACTTTTTATTTTCTCTAAGTTTTTACCCTTGTAACGTTCATGTAAAGCGCGTTTGAATGTGAATGTAGAAAATGCACTGTATACATAATTATTGTTATTTTTAAGTCTTAAAAATGTATATGCATTATGCATTTGTACGCTTTAAGCATTGCTGATCAAGCAAATAGAACATACTGGTGGTAGTTCACGATCACGGGTACGAAAAGGTTACGACGGCTGTCAACCGTTGAATTCAATCAACAAAATTTTCGATTCATTTCGCGGAGTCATCGCTGAATGACAAAAAAAACTTAAAAAACAGAAGCCTTCTGTTTACGGGACCAAACATTTCCCATTGTGGCATTCAGTTAAACAATGGCGGTAAAGCCTTTAAACGAATGCGCAACCTTGAAACTTTCAAAATTTGCATCCGAGCGGGAAATGTAAAAAATCGGAAATACAGGCGGAAAGGCAAATTCTTCCCTAAGGACGGTTGGCTGAGGCGATTCTTTTGAAATTAATGAAATCGTCAACGAAACAGTTGATATCCATATCAACTTAAAAACAACACGGTTTCTCGCGTGGCAAAAGATGAATAAAGTAGACTTGGTCGACGTACCGACAATAATTCATCTTTGTCAACCGCGCACCGTTTTGTTCAATTTGGTTGAGCACCGTGCTTCCATGCGGGAGGTCGTGAGTTCGACTCCGACCGAACCAACACTCAGAGTCTTAAAATAACTGAGGAGAAGGCGCTGCCTTTGTAGTTACACCCGCAAATGGTTCGACTTTCAAGTTTTTTCGGATAAGGACTATAAACGGTAGGCCTCGTCTCACGAATATCTTCCATGTTCATAAGTCCCCTGTGGGACGTTAAAAAACCCACACACCATTCAAGAAAAGTAGGGGATGAAGTCCCCGGTGTTTTGGCTGTCCATTGTGACTGTGTTCTCTCCAGCACAAGTGGCTGGCTTGGCAGTGATATCTCAAAAAGGATTGTGGTGTATGAAGCCACCTAAACAGAAAACAACCACAAGTCAAAAGGGACTTCGCCGAGTGCTGAACCATGTAGATGAAGTTTCGACTCCATTCCCTCAGAGCACATAGTAACAATGGGCTATTGTGTTGTGATGTTAGAAAAAGGGTGAGCGAGAACAGTAGACTATTTCTAGATAGGTGATTTTCTCGTTACGTCATCGGCGCCATGTTGGTGGACGAAAACAAAAGATCTCTCATTAGCTCCTTTTGTTCATCCACCAGCAATTGATCATTACATCATTGTTATCCGTGTCTCTAGAGACTGGCTGCAAACCATCTATATCATAATTAAGTAAAGTACGATTGTCCGGGTGAGTGTAGTCCTGAGAAGGACTGTTTGAGATGACATTGACTGACGTTTCAACAACCTGAGCTGAAGTCATCTTCAGAGTCAAGTGATTTGTGTAACGTCAGTAGATGCTATAAGAACTCCGGTCGTAGATGTCATTGGTCAACTTATTCGTGATGTTATTGGTCGACTTTCAGTTGAGCCTAGATGTAGGCTGGGAAGACTAAACAATGATCGGTGCGTTTTGATCTGTCTAATAATAATAATAATTGTTAGGATTTACGACGAGACACTGAAGCGTAACACAACTTTAATCCACTGGACTCGGCTACACATCGATTTACAAAGGGGATGTATACGAGCGAAATGCTAGACGTACAAAAACCTTCGATAACAAGAGCGGGAACAACAACGACAGTCACATGACACTCTAAGTCCTACACACTAGGGTGGGGTTAGTATAATTATTCACAGGTCCAGTCTCTCGGGCTTCTTTGTAACTCTTCCAGAACGAGTACGGGCTGTAACATTCTCCCCACCTTGTCCTCCTTCGGGGAGGACAACGCTCAAATTAGGCTTGGAAACAGGTATACTTGCAGCATGAACAGTGTTCGTTTGTGGCTTCTCCCCACCATGGACTGGATCCTCTGCTTCCGGGCTTACTTGTGAAGCTGCTGACTCAATCTCTAACTTGTGTAAACGTTGAACGGGTCTGTTGTAGAAACTGTTATGCGCTCTAACTGTAGCGGTCCGTACAAGCCCGTCGTTACCTGGATAAACCCTTTCAACTTTAGCCAACGGGCATTTGGTGCGCGGCACATTGTCGTCAGAAATAAGTGACAATGTCGCCTACTCGAGTAGAAGGGATCTCTTTATGCCACCTGTTTCTTACCGATAGGAGATGTAGGTACTCTTGTTTCCAACGCTTCCAGTAGTGATTGAGTAGTCTCTGCAGGTAGAGATACCTTTCGACAGTCCTCTTACTGGTCTCCTCTAATCTACTTTCTTTCCTTTCCGGTAACTGGTTAATTGGCCTACCAATTGAAAGATGAGCAGGCGTAATAGGTAACGGGTCTCTGCAATCATCACTTACTGCGGTCAACGGCCGCGAGTTAATGATACCTTCGATTCTGACCAGCAACGTGTTTAGCTCAGAAAAGGTGAGAAGTGCCCTTCCAAGGACCTTGCGCAGTGGTTCTTTTATCATTCTGCAAAATCGTTCCCACCATCCACCTCTCCATGGGGAACGCTCTGTGATGAATTTCCACTTGATCCCTCGTGATGAGAACTCTGACTTGATTTGATCTTGATCCAGCGTACTCCACATTCTTTGACTTTCAGTAGTGGGTTCATCGTATAATTTCTGAATTTCCCTGCTTGCTGCCTTGAAGGTTTGTGCATTGTCTGACCACACTGTATGGCAAAGACCTCTGCGACTCGTCATGCGACTAAAAGCTTGAAGGAACTCATCAGTTGTCAAACTATGTGTAAGTTCCAGGTGAACCATACGAGATGATGTGCATGTGAAAATACACACATATGCTTTCTTAATGTTTAAGCCCTCTTTCACATACAGTGGTCCCGCAAAGTCAGTCCCAACATGCGCGAAAGCTCGTGAACAGGAAATTCTTTCCTCTGGCAACTGACCCATTTTCTGGGCACAAGGTCCAACCCGTTGTCTTTGGCAAGCTACACATCTTCTGATAACACGTTTAACCTCACGTCTTCCTTGAGTTAGCCAAACTTTCTGCCTTAAAGTTGATAATACCGTTTCTGGACCAGCATGCAACATGTTCTTATGTACATCTTGCACCATCTTGGCAACTTCAGGATGTCCGTGAGGCAAGATTATTTGATGCTTGCTCTGTTCGGGAAGATCAGCAAACTGTAGTCTCCCACCAACTCTTAATACCTGATCATCTCTGTCATAATAACGGTCCAGTTTCAGGAGGCGGCTGTTACAGGGAAGTACCTCTCCAGCTTTCAGTTTCTCGAATTCTTCTTTGTAGACCACTTCCTGCACCCACATACAACATTTAATCTCGGCTTGCCTCACCTCGTCCGCCGACAGTTCCCTTTCACAAGACCTAGACTTAGTCTTAAACAATTTGACCGCTCTCAATACATAAGCAGTTACTCGAATCAACTTTAACCATGTCCCGCAGCGTGACATATCAATCAGTGGTTCTGCAACGACTGCTGTATACACATGGGTAGTTCTTTTTTCCTCGCAAGCTTCGGCCGGAGCAGCTTCGTTTTCGGGTTGAGCGGGTAGTGGTTCACAAGGCGAAGACATCCATTGGGGTCCATTCCACCACAAAGTGCTTGAAATCATATCACGACAGCTTAACCCACGCGTCAACAAGTCTGCAGGATTCTCCTTACTTTCACAATACCTCCAACACTCAGGATCCCACGTTGACTGTACCTCAGCCACACGATTGGCAACAAATGGCTTCCAGGAAGAACTCTGCCCTTTTATCAAATGCAGTGCCACCATACTATCTGACCAACACACAACCCTAGCCACCTTCATTGGCAAAGCCCCTACAACAAATTTTAGCAACCTGGCATTTACAACTGCTGCTAAAAGTTCCAGCCTTGGAAGTGACACCTTCTTAATGGGCGCGACTCTGGACTTCGATATAACCAGCTGTGAGGATACATTGTCTTGCTTGTCTCTTATTCGAATGTACACTGCTGCTCCATACGCCTTGGGGGAAGCATCTCCAAAACCATGCACCTCTACCACAGAGTCTTGCGTAATACCATTTACGAAGCATCGAGGGATAGTCACATCCTTTAGCTGCAACGACTCAGACTTCCAACTTAACCACTTTGCTTTAGTGTCGCTATCTAACGGGTCATCCCACTGTAATCCTTTCAACCACAACTCTTGGAAAAGGATTTTGGCTCTAACAGTGAAGGGTGATATCAGTCCCAGTGGGTCAAACATTTTCGATGCCAGACTAAGTAGACTTCTCTTTGACATTGGATCATGGGATGAGATGATTCCACTCGGTTCGAGGAATCTAAAGTGGTCAGAGTTCAAGTCCCATGAAAGGCCAAGTGCTTTTAGGGGGTCGCTCGAATTGAACTCCACGAATGGTGATGAGGCTCTTTTAGCTGGGTCAATAGCATCCATTACTAGCTCTGAGTCACTTGCCCACTTGGTCAAATTGAATGCTGCTGTCATCATAATTTCTGACATTTCTTGTTGAAGCTTCAAAGTTGAATCTACTGTATCGGATCCTGTCAGGCAGTCATCGACATACATATTTTGTAAAATTTCTTCTACTGCATACGGGGACATTTTTTTGTATTTGTTTACATGAGCGTGAACTGTAGCAATTGCAAGGAAAGGACTTGCGTTCACACCGAAAGTCAATCTCTGCATTCTGTACACCTTTGGTGCTTCGTTAGGCTGTAAATCTCTCAACAGGTAGCGGTGAACATCTCTGTGCTCTGGTGCTAGTTTGACTTGCAGAAACATCTTTTCAATGTCTGCTATGAGACCAATTTTGTGTGTTCTAAATCGAATCAGTACAGATGCAAGGTTCGGCTGTAAAGGAGGACCAGGAAGAATACAATCGTTAAGGAAAGCAAAACCTCCTTCTCGTGCGGAAGCATCAAATACGATTCTGCATTTTGTCGTTCTTTTGTCATCACGAAATACAGCATGATGCGGTAAGTACCGCACAGTTCCATTGTCATCACTCTGATCAGGTACTTCCTCTGCAAAACCTTTCTCTTCATATTCGTTGATCGCTGTTTTGTAAGCCTTAGCTTTCACAGGGTCTTGCCTTAACTTTCTTTCAACGCTTTCCAGGTGTCTCAAAGCTTGTGCATAATTACTTTCTAGCTTTGGAGGATCTCGTTTCCATGGTAGTCGCACCTCATAGTTATGTCCATCAAAGTTCAATCCTCTATTGAAGTCAGCAACAGCACATTCGTCCTCTTGTGACATAACAGGGTCCTCTTTCTCTGCAATACCAATTGATTCCAGTTCCCAGAATCTTTTCAATGTTTCGTTAACTCCACCGTTTTCTACAACTGTCAGCATGGATGAAGTTTGCCTTGATTGGCGGTTTACTTGTCCCGTGACAATCCAGCCGAGGCAAGATTCAACTGCAACAAGTGACTCACTGGAACTACCTCTCTTACAGACCCCAGTCACAAATGAGTAGTAGTGGTCTGTATCAATACGAAACAATACGAAACATACTTAATTGACCGCTCCCCATAGGGGCTTTTCAGGGCCAATGAAACAATCAACGAAACAACCGAACACAACAACAACAACAACTGTTAAGAATCCCAACTGGCTGGAGGCAAACCAGTTGGCTATTTACAAGTGCAGCTGGGAAGTTGAACCAGGGACTACCAGGAACAAATCCAGCGAGTGGTCAGAGCGGGTCTTGAACCCGGGATCTCCGGATCTCAAGGCAAGCGCCCTAACCACTGGGCCACACTGCCTCCTCCACTGCACTGCCCAATAAGAACATCTACTTGAACTGAACCACGAGGATAACTATCTGCAAGAGTTAAGCCTTGAAGATGAGAGTTCTTATGGAAGTCCATCTGTACTGGCCCGAGAGGATTACAAATTTTGGAAATAGAAAGGGCCTCTATCTCCACCTTTGAATCTCCCTTAATTGGTGAAAGGGTAAATTTCACTCTTTGGAATCTTTTCGTTTCGCTGGTTTCCCCACCTAGCGTTGTGACACTTAATAGCTCTGAGGGACCTTGCAGGTCAAGGGCCTCTGCAATGTTCTTTCGTATATACGAACGTTGACTCCCTGAATCTAGTAAAACACGGACTGTCATTTCTTGACCCTTAACAATTAACCTGGCCAATGCTGTCTGTAGGAGTGTTTCTCTCATAGGTAATGCAGGCTCAGTTGAAGCCAATCCACTTAAACTAGTGTTGCTTAGGTGCCGAGGTGTAACAACTGACTGCTGCCCATGCAATAACCAGTGATGTCGGTGACCACAATTCGCTACAGAACACTTAGGATGGCGACAAATTCTGGAGAAGTGCTTGTGGTTGCTAGGTTTTAAACAATTGAAACACAGTTTGTTCTCTTGCACTAGTTTCCATCTACCATCACGTGATTTTTCATTAAACATTGGGCAATTTTGTGAGTCATGATCTGCCTTGCAGAAATTACAATTTGGCTGTTTTGGAGGGCGTGTTCCACCAAGTAGTGCAGAAGCAGTATACATCTCATTCTCACCACCCATTTTGGGAGATAAAGACTTTCTTCGGTTTTCTTTACCTTTATCAAAACTGTGATTGCCTGGGGTGATGTTCCCATTTGAACGTCTTTCTCCTGCTTCTTTGGACACAACTTGTCGGTTAAGAAATTTAAAGAACAATTCAAGGCCTACTTCATCTTCTTGAGTGTCTGCAAGTGTCAACTCCCATTTTTCCAATAACTGAGTTGGTAACTTGGTCTCAAAAAGGGAAAACAAAATACATCCATGGCTCATTGGATCTTCTCCAAGAGCCTCTAAAGCTCTAGTTCTGTTCATAAAGGTATCATAGAGATCTCTGAGGGAGGATGCATTAACAACTGACTTAGCATCTATCTTGATGATAGATTTCACTAGAAATGAGATGATCATACGTTTTCTTCCATACCTGTGTTTAAGGCATTCAACAGCTGCTTCATAATTTGCTCCGGTTACTTCATATCCGTCTATTGCTTTCAAGTCATTTCCAGTTAGCACCGAGCGTAGATAAGTAAACTTCTGAACATTTGGTAAATCAACATTGTTATGCACTGCAGCTTCAAACTGATCCCAGAAGTTTTGAAATTTCAACACATCGCCATTAAACTTTGGCAACTCAATTCTCGGTAATTTCAGATTTGAGGATACACGACTGTCACTGTATGCAATATCCTTCAAGGAGTGATCTCCCACGTCGCAATCTTTATTTAGGAATTCATGAGCAGCATCCACAGCTTTATCTACTTCTCTCAGAATTTTTCCCCATCTTCGGAGTTCCTCCTCCATCATATCCTCTGCAACAAGCGCGATTAATTCATTTCTCAGTTGAAGATAATTCTCACGGTACACAGTTAGCCTTTCAATTCTCAACTGCACTTTGATTTTGTTGCTTGCATTTTGACTTAGATACAAAATATCCTGAATCAACGCATCCATATCCATTTGCAAGGCTCTGGCTTTACGTCTAATCGAACTAACCTCCTGAATTTCAACTTCACTTTTCACTTGAAGAGGTTCCTTTGAAGCTTCGGCGAAATTCGAACCTTCCTTTAATTCTGGTGCAATAACATTTGACTTCGAATCACGCTGAGCGTTCGCTAACCTTTCCAGTAAGACTTTTCTCTTTCCAGTAGTCGGCAATCCTTTTTTTCCAAGCATTTCACGAATTTGATCGACTGTGAGTTGAGATAAGTCTTCCATTTTGCTCGAGGAACCGATGGCCATGTGGTTGCAACTGATGACCTTGCGAAGAATTACAAATTTACTGCTGAAATATCTCCTTTTCTCCGGCTGTGAAGGACCATGTTAGGATTTACGACGAGACACTGAAGCGTAACACAACATTAATCCACTGGACTCGGCTACACATCGATTTACAAAGGGGATGTATACGAGCGAAATGCTAGACGTACAAAAACCTTCGACAACAAGAGCGGGAACAACAACGACAGTCACATGACACTCTAAGTCCTACACACTAGGGTGGGGTTAGTATAACTATTCACAGGTCCAGTCTCTCGGGCTTCTTTGTAACTCTTCCAGAACGAGTACGGGCTGTAACAATAATATGTGATCTGCTAATCGCCCTTTCTCGCAGTCGGAGACTGAATTACTAAGGGCGCAGCTCAACGACGTCGGGCCGAAGGAGCTGTGCTGCCGGCTAGGCGCTCGGCCTCTGAACACGACCCTTGTATGACCACGGAGCACAGCACCACAGCCTGAAGGAATAGGCCGGGCGTCGATTTTGAGGAGGGAGAAAACCGGAGTACCCGGAGAAAAACCCTCGGAGTCAGATTGAGATCAACTGAAACTCAGCCCAAATACGACCCGAGGCCAGAGTTGAACCTAGGTCACAGAGGTGGGAGGCACGGTTGATGACCACTAAACCACCCTGACTCCCGAAGGTCCAAGGTCTAAAATTATTAAAAAGGAGGACAAACAAATTTAAAATAGCATTAAAATAGCATTAAAAATAGCATTATGGTTCCTCGTCTGGTTGATATTGTGTTAGAGTCTAGCGCAGCAAACACAGCCTACAAGTACAGCAACGGGTGGCGGAGATGGAGGATTGGAGGGGCTAACGATCCGGGTTTCAGGTCCCTCGATTCCTCAATGAAGGACAGGCATGTTGGTTGGAAGAATCCGAAGCCTAAGTTTCGTTATCTTGAAGCTGTGCCAGAACAGCTTATTGGGATTACTCGGTCTATGAACATTTAGTTCGTATTTAGGGGTCCAGTAGGAGGGCCAGGCAGCCGTAGCCTACTTTGGTGAGGTTTCTTCTGGCCTCCGAGTGTCCGCTGCGGGGGATACGTGCTCGGCTTCCCTTGTATTGCATGCGCTGGAGTATCCAACCCCCGGGGAGTGTTGTGTTTGCCTATTTTTGAGTCTGTAATAAAGACAGTGCTGGTTACCGCAGCACACTGCATAATTCTCCATATCGTTGTTGTATTTTGTTGTTTCTATGGTACGGTAAATAGCACAGAATTTAGAGACGAGTTTACCGTGCTAGAGCGTGGGCCAAATGATCGGATGTTCACCATTTCTGAGAAAAACAACTTAATATTGACATGACAACTACGGAGCAAGTCAACTCACCGACGTGTAAACAACTGGCTACTTTCTCGGAAAAAATTCCAGCAATATCAAAGAGCTGTTTTATTCCATCAAAACGGTGGCGTTTTTGCAAATTAATATCAACACTCACGTTAACACCGCCGCCGAATGGCTGCTTTTCCACGCACGTTCCACGCGTCAATATGTGCTCGTTTTTAGGCCGCCTAATTTTCATGGGAAGTTTCCGACACGGAAAGTTATTAGTTGAATGAGTTTCTTTTTTTAACTGAGTGCAATTTAAATTTATTCAAGTTACAAAAATGGCTTGGGTGTTTGAAGCATTCCACATGGCATATTTTATATATTTATCTTTCTGATCCGGAATTGCTGGTTAGTATTACGTGACACTGTTACGGTCTGTTAGATTCCAAATAAGTATTCCCGGTTAAAATGTTCCCACGGCCACAAATCCACCGTATAATTCAAGGGCAAAGGTTTTTCTTTCATTTCAATCCGCTAGCCGCGCGATCGAAAGTCTGCCAGCGACGTCGAGACGGCTGTTAGTGTCCCAAACGAATCGATAAGACGATGAAAAAGATCCTCTTTCACTTTGAACACCACACGGCGACCGTTGAGTTCGGTTTGGTAACGAGACTTTGTCGTCCGTGACGAAGTTACCAAACGAAGACAACCAAACTCAACGGTCGCCGTGTGGTGTTCAAAGTGAAAGGGGATGTTTTTCATCGTTTTATCGATTCGTTTAATAATTATTCTCAATGTCTGTTTCAAGCATAGAAAATAAGAGTCTTTTTTCAAAATTCGAAATGGAACAACATGGAACAAACAACCAAAATTCCTTATTGACAGTGGTTTGGTTTCTTATTATTTAAAAAACACTTCAACATACCAGTCAAATACGTGAAAAAAAAAAACCTGTGTAAAGACCTTCATGGGCATTTTTTTTCACTCTAAATCTTGCGGCTGCGCAGTTGACCGGAAGTCGGACTGTAAAATTGGTTCCAACCAGAGCTCTCGATCCGTGGCTCATCTCATACTTAATTCGCTCTGGGAACGAGAATGCGGGTTCAAGTTACTATCAGCAAACATATCATGGGGCATGCGTGTTGATAGTTCTTCCTCCATGTGCCCAGAAACCAAAATGGCGGAAAATGGGTCACTCAATTTGATCCAACCCCTTCCGCTGTCCACAACCTTGGGCGAAACTATTCAAAGCGCATGCCCTATGATATGTTTGCTGACCGTGACTTGAGTCCGCTGTGTCCCGCGCATTCCTTTACAGTAATTCCGTTGTTGTTAAGTGAGCCCACACAACACGAAATATCACGTGAGGATTCGGTCGCTAAGTAACCGCCGCCCGTGCTTAACACAGTGAGTTTCGACTCATGGCAGAGGTCTGTTTTCGCGTACTCGTCAGCCCAGCGAACGCAAAAAGAAAGGTCCTCTGCTAGCAGGAAACCTCACAGTGAACACACAGTAGCAAATAAAATAGTCTGTGACGATTCTCTGGCTTATCGCATGGGTTGGTATTACCGGTGGTTTCATCTGTCCTGTGACTCGAATGTTAGGATTGGGCTGCCTGTGGGTCCTTTGGAACTTCTCCAGCTGTGGTTTATCATATATACACGAACATCATTACTGCGCAAAGATCTATCCGAATGGTGTGTAAACGTCGCTGTCGACGCCATGTGCGATTGCATATTCGTGTTCTATGGGCCCTTCTATGTGCGGGTGGCCTTGTCTTAGTAGCGTACTTGCGGCAACAACCTTCCTTGCTACCGCCACCACTGCGGGTCAAATATACTAAATCTTTCGGCAACAGTACTAGTGCTTGCAGACTGCCAAACTTGGATCCATTTCACTTTAGTATTCTCGAGTTTGTAAAAGATCTTGGCCGGCTTCAATGTAAAGGAAGGAGATTTTCAAGCCTCGAAAACAACGTGCTTCGTGTGGAAGCCGAAGGCATCGTTTCAGCTCAGTACAAGAAAATCTTAAGACCTGTTGACGACGATTTTGAAATCAAATTCTCTGATCCAATCCCTGTGCCAAACTTGATCAACAAAAGCGCCAAAGAGGAAGGTCAGTCACATTTACCTAGGTCGTATATAACACCAACTTTATAGGTATGTTATCATATCTACAGTTTGCTCTCCGCTGGCAATGGAAAGAAGCCGCGAGAGACATAGGTAACGAATGGTCTTGAAGGAAGGACGCTAGACGCTAGTTTTCATCCTCTTGAAAACAACAACGTGAACTTACCAAACGTCGCATTTCACATGTGCCGAATCTAATGAAATTGAGAAAAATATATTGTGATACAATGTGCGCGCCATTATGGCTGCCGGTTCTATTAGGGTCTTGTTATTTTATTTAATTTTGGCTTTTCTACCCGATGGGTTTCGTGTTTATGTTGCTGGAAAGATCTCCAAGGTCAATACGGCTTTATGACTGGCTGTGGTCTGCGTCTTGATGGCTCTGAATTATTCTACAATTCCGACGAGCTTTGTTTCAAGGTTGTTAAATTCAAATCGATCATGTTTATCTCTCGAGTAGGAGTACGCCGGGAGGGTTCAGTTTCGATGAAACATGGAATTTTACTTCTCCAGACTCCTGATTTTGACTTTTCAAAGGATTTGACTATCTGTGTCGACGTTGAAAGCAACCCAGGAGATATCGAATTAACACAAGATTCAAGTTCTTCCTCGACTCGCTCGTCAAATGCGTTGGTTTGCATTGTTTACGGTCGGATGGAACTACGATCACTGAGGAAACTCGCAAGCTCGTATATTGCACCCGATGTGTTTAATCGCCTTAAGAGCCTTCAAATCTTAAGAAAGCGCGGTAGTCGTGGAGGTTGTCGACGTTTTGGATCTAGTTTTCAACCTATTCGGTTGTTAGGAAACTTCGGCGGTCAACGAGAATCAATTAATTATTCAATTAGTTGCCATGTTGATTCAAATTAACACCTCTCCTCCGAACTCTCTCGATGCACGTCACCTTAAAGTTTGTGTATGGAACGCTCAATTATTAAGGAATAAAACAGCGACTCTTGTCGATTATATACATGACAATAAATTGGACATCTTGGCAATTAGTGAGACGTGGTTTCGGATAAAGATGCCGCGGTGAAAGCTGAATGTACTCCCGATGGTTATAAGTTGTATGATGTACATAGATCCGGCCGTAATGGTGGAGGTACAGCTTGATCACTCGTTCAAATATAATTGTCAAGCAGATTGTTGCTCCTACGTGGTGCTCTTTTTAACTTTCGGAATGGATTTTAATTAATGGATCTTTTCGCTTACGGCTTGCTGTCGTCTATAGACCTCCTTACTCTACGAAGCATCCTGTAACAATTTCTTCCTTTGTTTCCGAATTCTCCCAGTACCTTGAATCATTTGTTTTATGCACGGTGCCCATATTGTGATGTGGTGACTTTAACATCCATGTTGATGTTGAGGATAAACGCGATGCAGAATCATTTGTGGACCTACTTGATTCTTTTGGACTAGCTCAACATGTCCACTTTGCAACTCATGTTGAAGGACATATATTGGATTTAGTCATAACCAGGAAAATGGACAGTATCATTCAAGACACACCAATTTTAGGCTCCTTTCTATCCGACCATGCGACTGTATTGTTTAACTTGAAAGGTTTTAAGTCAGAATCCTCTGCCAAGGGAACGTGGTTTCGGAAAATCAAATCGATTAATCTTCCCAAGTTTAAGAACAATCTTCGTAATTCAGAATTGTTACTAAACACTCCTAAACGTCTTGCTGATCTCGTTGGTTGTTTTGGCACTACTCTAAAATCCATCATTGACAGACATGCTCCTTGGCGGAAGAAAACCATGATTCAAAGAGCTCAAGCCCCATGGTTGTCCGATGAGATCAGATCTGTGAAACGTCTCTGGAGGATAGCTGAGCGCAACTGGAGGTCTACAAAGTCTGAATCTGACCGGAGATCATTCAAACTTCTTCGGAATAAAGCTGTCTTTCTTATGAACAAGTCTCGTTGAGAATTCTATACAGATTTCATCAGCAACATCTCTGATAATCAACGTAAGCTTTTTGCTGATACAAAGAAACTGTTAAATCAGTGAGCAGAATCGCCTTTTTTACAGCACGGCGACAAGTTAGCTTTGGCCAACGACATGGGTTCGTTCTTCGTCAAGAAAATATCCGATCTTCGCGTTAGCCTTGATGCAATTCCGAACTCATGCAGTACTATCAGCCGCCATTCTTCTCAGTGTTCTTCTTCCTTTACTGCTTTTCACCGTGTAGACGTGGACTATTTAAGGAAACTTGTGCTTAGAACGCCGACAAAATCCTGTTTACTCAATCCTGTTCCTACGAACATCATGAAAGATTGCCTTGATGAGTTACTTCCGATATTAACAACCATGATAAACCTGTTGCTTGAATCTGGATTTTTCCCTGTTATTTGGAAAGATTCGGTTGTCAGACCACTGTTAAAGAAACAAGGCCTTGACTTTGTTTTTAAAAATTTTCGACCTATCAGCAATCTTTCCTTTGTTTCAAAATTGGCTGAAAGAGTGGCAGCTGATCAGATCCAGTCCTACTTAAATGAGAATGATCTTTTTCCTTCATTGCAATCAGCCTATCGACAGCACCACAGTACAGAAACCGCCCTACTTAAAGTCAAGAATGACATTTTGATGAACATGGAAGATAAGCATGTCACATTGCTTGTGCTTCTTGATTTAAGCGCCGCTTTTGATACTGTGGATCATCGGATTCTCTTAGATCGCCTCCAATTTGATTTTGGAATTTCAGGTTCTGCACTTAATTGGTTTGAATCGTACCTCTCTAATAGAACCCACCGTATCTCTATCGATGGTGTTCTATCGAATACTTTCAATCTTAAATTTGGAGTTCCACAAGGTAGCTGTCTCGGGCCATTATTATTTTCTCTCTATGCTAGCAAGCTTTTTAAGATCGTCGAGTCACATCTTCCTAATCTCCATTGTTATGCAGATGACACACAACTGTATATCGCGTTTAGACCAGGAAATGATTTGGAGGAAACTGCTGCCTTAACTGCCATGGAATCATGTATTGCTGATATCAGTCAGTGGATGCACACGGATAAGTTAAAACTGAATTCAGATAAGACAGAATGTCTTCTAATTGGAACGCGACAACAACTTCAGAAAGTCAGCAACATCAGTATGTTATTGGTTGGCGACTCCCAAATTGCTCCATCATGTGAAGTTCGAAACTTAGGAACCTGGTTTGACTCGAAAATGAGTATGCTAAGTCATATTAACAGAACTTGCTCATCTGCTTTTTATTATTATAACATACGTAGAATTAGGAAATATTTAAGTCGTCCAACTACCGAACCATTAGTTATGCTTTTATAACCAGTAGAGTAGATTATTGTAATAGCCTATTATATGGCCTCCCGAATTCACATATCATGAAGTTTCTTATGTTTTTAGTTCACGTGACAGTTTGACATAATTTTATTTTAAAATATTGTGAAGCGCAACTGAATATATTCATATAGAGGTCTGCGCTATATAAATGTAATTATTATTATTATTATTTTCGCTCATTTACATTAGATTCGGCACATGTGAAATGCGACGTTTAAAACGGGCTTATGGTTTTGCAAACAACATAAGCATACATCCGTTAGAGAATATCGGTCACCTAGCCTACGTTAAAAATCGCCTACGCCTCGCACAACAGAAAAATTTGGTTTTATCAAACGTGTTGACAAAAGTCAAATTACCACCGTGAACGATTTGGAAAGCTGACGTTTCGAGCGTTAGCCCTTCGTCGGATCGAATGCCTCTTTATAGTTTACGTCTAGTACAACTCGACCAAATAGGTAAGTTTGGTCGTAAGAGAGGTGCCCGGATACCTTTAAATCAAAACTTTTTATTTTCTCTAAGTTTTTACCCTTGTAACGTTCATGTAAAGCGTGTTTGAATGTGAATGTAGAAAATGCATTGTATACATTATTAGTATAAACACACGGGTGATTATACAAAATCGCGCGCTCTCATTGGCTCGCTATCTCGGATTATCAGCCGATAATCACCTCGACGATCAAAATGGCTGCCAGTAGTCGTTTTGCCACTGTAAGTGAAGATGATTTCGCGTTGAAATGTTTTTTTTTTCTTTTTTGAAATAATCACCTGTGTATTTATACTAAAGCAATTATTCGCCTCAGGCTCAGTGATTATCCGTGAATATTCACCTCGACTTTGTCTCGGTGAATATTCATCGATAATCACTTCGCCTTCGGCGAATAATTGTTAATTATTGTTGTTTTTAAGTCTTAAAAATGTATTTATTATGCATTATGCATTTGTAAGCTTTAAGCATTGCTGATCAAGCAAATAAAACATACTGGTGGTAGTTCACGATAACGGGGTACGAAAAGGTTACGACGGCTGTCAACCGTTGAATTCAATCAACAAATTTCTCGATTCATTTCGCGGAGTCATCGCTGAATGACAAACAAAAACTTTGAAAACAGAAGCCTTCTGTTTACGGAACCAAAAATTTCCCATTGTGGCATTCAATTAAACCATGGCGGTAAAGCCTTTAAACGAATGCGCAACCTTGAAAATTTCAAATGTAAAAAATCGGAAATACAGGCGGAAAGGCAAATTCTTCCCTAAGGAAGGTTGGCCAAGGGGATTCTTTTGAAATTAATGAAATCGTCGACGAAACAGTTGATTTCCATATCAACTTAAAAACAACACGGTTTCTCGTGTGGCAAAAGATCAATAAAGCAAACTTGGTCGACGTACCGACAATAATTCATCTTTGTCAACCGCGCACCGTTTTGCTCAATTTGGTTGAGCACCGGGCTTCCATGCGGGAGGTCGTGAGTTCGACTCCGACCGAACCAACACTTAGAGTCTTAAAATAACTGAGGAGAAAGCGCTGCCTTTGTAGTTACACCCGCAAATGGTTCGACTTTTCAAGTCTTCTCGGATAAGGACTATAATCGGTAGGCCTCGTCTCACGAATATCTTCCATGTTCATAAGTCCCCTGTGGGACCTTAAAAAACCCACACACCATTCAAGAAAAGTAGGGGATGAAGTCCCCGGTGTTTTGGCTGTCCATTGTGTTCTCCAGCAAAAGTGGCCGGCTTGGCAGTGATATCTCAAAAAGGATTGTTGTGTATGAAGCCACCTAAACAGAAAACAACCACAAGTCAAAAGGGACTTCGCCGAGTGCTGGACCATGTAGATGAAGTTTCGACTCAATTCCCTCAGCGCACATAGTAACAATGGGCTATTGTTTTGTGATGTTGGAAAAAGGGTGAGCGAGAACAGTAGACTATTTCTTGATAGGTGATTTTCTCGTTACGTCATCGCCGCCATGTTGGTGGACGAAAACAAAAGATCTCTGATTAGCTCCTTTTGTTCATCCACCAGCAATTGAATATTACATCATTGTTATCTGTGTCTCTAGAGACTGGTTGGAAACCATCTATATCATAATTGAGTAAAGTACGATCGTCCGGGTGAGTGTAGTCCTGAGAAGGACTGTTTGAGATGACATTGACTGACGTTTCGACAACCTGAGCTGAAGTCATCTTCAGAGTCAAGTGATTTGTGTAACGTCAGTAGATGCTATAAGAACTCCGGTCGTAGATGTCATTGGTCAACTTATTCGTGATGTTATTGGTCGACTGTCAGTTGAGCCTAGATGTAGGCTGGGAAGATCAAACAGTGATTGGTGCGTTTTGATCCGTCTATAGGTCTAAGGTCTAAAATTATTAAAAAGGAGGACAAACAAATTTAAAATAGCATTAGAAAGGTCTAGAAAAAGAATGAGGCAAATGCTTTCAAAGCTTTGCAACGCACTTCGACACACCACTATGACAGTTCAACGATCAATCGGGTGTTGTGGCGTCTCCTTTGTTATACATCATGGTTGGTAGGATAAATTCCCAGAGGTGAATAACTAAAACACGGGTTCGTCTACCACCCTGGTCAAATTTTTTTTTTGTCTCTGTGTGGGCTCACTTGTATTACCATGGCTAACACTCTGGTAAAATTACACTCGAAATAAAACCGAAATCTCTGTCTTGTGTTCAATGTTTCAGGTTTCTTCGGCAGACTGTGGAGCTTTCTTACACACCCTGCAGGTTAGTCTCTCGTTTCCTGGTTGCTGCCGGTATTGCTGATAGTAGCAGTGAGTTTAAGTAAAAACGACGGCTACGGTCACTACGGCAACGTCAACGTCACAAAGCAAGAATATTATTGGTTAAAAAATGAAAAAAATCGTGCTGCACGTGCAGCACGAAGTTCTTTGCATTTTTTCGCCGTACTCCACAAAACAACAAGGCGAAAGGACCAAATTTGACGATAACGTGACCATACAACAATGAACCATTCATTTTCTATCATTTTACTTTAAAAACGGTTTTGCCCATCCAGTTACAGGACAGTTCGCCTGTGCTATGCTTCTTGTTGTACCTAAAACTAAAACTAAGCTTTATGGTGACAGATCGTTTGCTGCCAGTGCCCCTAAACTTTGGAATGCACTACCAGTAGAAATTAAGAATTCTGAATCACTCGATATTTTTAAGAGTAAAGTTAAAACACACCTTTTCCGCCAGTGCTATAGAGTATAGAGATCATATTATATATAGTTTATAGAGATTACTATTATTATTATGTATAGTGTATAAACCTTAATTGCATTATTATACAGGATATAGATTTTCTTGTTTTTCTTTAGAAATCTATGGTAATTTTAGAGTTTCTCATACTGCATGTAATTTGAATGTAAGATTTGAATGTAAGATTTGAATGTAAGAATTTTGTAAAGCTAAATATATATTATTATTAATATTATTATTATTATTATTATTATTATTATTATTATTATTATTATTGCCTGTATTGTAATTTTTGGATACTTCGCCCACAATGTACGACGCAGAAGAGCTGAAATAATCACGAAAGACTACGATTGTGTAAACTTATATTTAGAGGGAACGCTACTTTGTAAGTTGACGTCAAATCATGGGCCGTCACAGTGAGTTTAAGCAAAGACGACGGTTACGGCGACGTACGGCAACGCCTCGAAGCAAGAATATTATTGGTTAAAAAAGGAAAAATATTCGTGCTGCACGTTCAACACAAATTTCCATGCATTTCTCTGCCGTACTCCACAAAACAGCAACGTGAAATCACCATATTTTAGGTTTTGACGACAACGTGAGCATATAACAATAAAGCAGTCATTTTCTGATGTGACTTTAAAACCGTTCGTACCCATTCAGTTACAGGATAGTTCGCCTCTATTGGACAAGGTGAACAAGACGGAATAATCGCAAAATACTTGCGATAGCGCTAACTTATATTTTGGACCAACATTTTCGTTGCCGTAGTCGTCGTCTTTGCTTAAACGTTTTGTTTTGTTTTGCCCCACTGAAACTGGTTCCCAAAAATTTCAACTCAAGGCTCGGGGTACGAAATCTCTAGGCCATTCCACAGACCAAGTTACGGACCTTAAAACATTGAATCTTGAAACTGCGTCCCTCAAAACCATATAAATTTTTTACGATTTCTGTAATATTCATAGAAATAGGTAAACAAAATGATTTCCTAGAAACATCTGTTTCCAAATAGTAGGTCCATGACAGGATTTTCCAGTCGTGCCAAATCTGATTAAAGTTTTTAAAGGGTTTATCATGGTTGTGGGTAGCCTGCCTCAGAATTAGAGATGTTTGTATGGATTTTGAACAATGTTTTAAGGTCCGTAACTTGGTCTCTGTCCGACCTAATAGCATCAAACGAAAACAGATGGTCAATTTCAATGTCATTTTTCATGTGATGGTGACAATTTATCGATTAGTTCAAATTTGAAAGTCGCTCCAGTTCCCTGCGCAATTCTGGAATGGTCCTATTGTCTATGGCCAATATGGCCACCGCGCAAATAAGGCCCATTGGATATCAAATAGAATCTGACATCTAGAGCGAAAACAACAATGATAAGTTTTTGAAAAAATGAACTTTGTTTCATTAAACCGGTTGTATTCCCTTGCCCGGCTGTTAGACATCTACCCTGCGAGCAGAGGCCCTTCGATCTTCCTAGATAAGTCGGGAAGAGGAAGGGACCTCTGCCAGCCGGCTCGACATTTCGTGTTGAGCATGCGTTAAAAATTCAAACGTAACGTATTCGGGAGTCAGTCACGCCTGACTAGTAACCGCAAAACCACAAAACCAAAACAAACAGTAACGTAACAGTTCCTCTTCCCGACTTATCTAGGAAGATCGAAGGGCCTCTGCTCGCAGGGTATTAGACATCCTGTTCCACCCCAAAGCCAAAAGATGCCAACTTATTACTAATTGTATTGCAAAATTTTTTCTCCGTACAATACCAAGATCATAACAGTATGCTCCTTAAACTCGCGGGCATGTATATAATATATGTATCAAATACAGTGACCTTTGATTCTAGATAAATTCCTGGGTCAGGTAAAAGTTGATCATGAATTTATTCAAGTCGAAGTAGCGACGCCTTGGGGTAAGACAAGAAACGATGTACACGCGACCATCATTCCAAAAAAAGAAGCTCTGGCAAGAGAACTGAAGCCTGGAGGAATTCCCTTAAATGTTGCATTGATTATGTTTGACTCGACATCGGCCGCTAACTTCAGGAGAAAAATGCCCAAAAGCTTGGAATATTTGACACACAATCTTAAGTCCATTTTGATGCGAGGTAAGACTGTCTAGCATATTTCCTCGATGAAACGCAATCCCTCAAAGGACGTGTAAGTCGAGTAGTACTTTACTTTAATAGTTTCAGTTCAATTACATTAGCCTCTAAACAGGAGTCTAATCCCTAATTAAAAGAGGTTACCTAAGTAGTTATACTTGCAATAATGTCCGGTGCCACGATTTTCCTTCTCTTAACCAAAATTAAGTCTTCAGTGTCGAGCGGGGTTGAATATCTGAATGGAGATCGAGACCTCTGGGCTATGGACTTTTGCGATATCAGTCATTAGATATTGCCACTCGCGAGATGTTAAGTACGTGCGCCAATCGGAGTAAAGGAGTCATTGCAGTGTGTCGGTGGGTTTGAACTAATTTTTGCGATAAAAATGTTACGTGGACGCATTGCTTTCATTCATTGAGTCCTTTCATTGGAACACATTAGCTCAAAAAATTAACCTGCTCTGAACTGCGTGGCTTCATAGCTCAGTTGCTAGAACACTGCACCGGCATTGCAGAGAGGCCCTGTTGGAGCCACTTGAATTTCCAGGTGTCAAAAAAAGAACAATAAAAGCAAGGTGACATACGCTAACACCAACCCGATTTACCCAACACATGACGCATGCGCACAATCATTTCACTGACCCGGTCAATTAGCAGCCATGGACAGCTGTTTCGGCCTTTTGGGCCTCATCAGCATGGCGTAGCTAACATACCAGGCTGGTGTGTTGACCACACCGGGTTGGTGTTAGCGCGAGTGTCACCTTGCTTTTATTGTTGTCAAAAAAGACAAATTCTTGAATTGTCCAGATAGGTCCAAGGATCACTTCTCTCTTTTATTCTTACTTCAAGGTGAAACAATTGTAGGAGATGGCACCACGGCACAGTTAGCCGCACTTTTGACTGGAATAGCAGAAAGCGAAGAGCCGGAGGCACGAAAAGACATGGGTAAAGCTGCAAACCCTGTTGACTACTGGCGATGGATATTTCGCGATTACAAAGAGAAGGGATATGTTACCATGTTTTCTGAGGACTCACCGCGGCAAGCAGTTTTCAATTATCGTTTGAAAGGATTTCGCCATCCTCCCACTGATCATTATTCTCGACCATTCTGGATAGCAGCCGAGGATTTCCGACATAATTACTGCATTAACAGTCGAGCTTCTCACAATGTTTCTTTTGAATATATCCTGAGATATTTTCGCGAATACAAGTCGACATCGAAGTTTATGCTCGTTTCACACGACGAGATTTCGCACGAAGATTCCAATACCATTGCTTATGCCGACGATGATTTCAAAAACCTTCTGTGGCGCTTGAAAGAGGAATCGTTTCTCAATGAAACGTTTCTTATCACCTTTAGTGATCACGGAGCGCGCTT
>NC_090869.1:66092568-66095068 GCF_036669935.1 Montipora foliosa | reverse complement strand
AATGTGAATATAGAAAATGCACTGTATACATTATTAGTATAACACACAGGTGATTATACAAAATCGCGCGCTCTCATTGGCTCGCTATCTCGGATTATCAGCCGATAATCACCTCGACGGACAAAATGGCTGCCAGTAGTCGTTTTGCCACTGTAAGTGAAGATGATTTCGCGTTGAAATAATCACCTGTGTATTTATACTAAAACAATTATTCGCCTTCGGCGAATAATTGTTAATTATTGTTGTTTTTAAGTCTTAAAAATGTATTTATTATGCATTATGCATTTGTAAGCTTTAAGCATTGCTGATCAAGCAAATAAAACATACTGGTGGTAGTTCACGATAACGGGGTACGAAAAGGTTACGACGGCTGTCAACCGTTGAATTCAATCAGCAAATTTTTCGATTCATTTCGGGGTACGAAATCTCTAGGCCATTCCATAGACCAAGTTACGGACCTTAAAACATTGAATCTTGAAACTGCGTCCCTCAAAACCATATAAAATCTTAAATTTTCTACGATTTCTGTAATATTCATAGAAATAGGTAAACAAAATGATTTCCTAAAACCATCTGTTTCCAAATAGTAGGTCCATGACAGGATTTTCCAGTTGTCCCAAATCTGATTAAAGTTTTTAAAGGGTTTATCATGGTTGTGGGTAGCCTGCCTCAGAATTAGAGATGTTTGTATGGATTTTGAACAATGTTTTAAGGTCCGTAACTTGGTCTCTGTCCGACCTAATAGCATCAAACTTAAACGGATGGTCAATTTCAATATCATTTTTCATGTGATGGTGACAATTTATCGATTGGTTCAAATTTGAAAGTCGCCCCAGTTGCCTGCGCAATTCTGGAATGGTCCTATTGTCTATGGCCAATATGGCCACCGCGCAAATAAGGCCCATTGGATATCAAATAGAATCTGACATCTAGAACGAAAACAACAATGATAAGTTTTTGAAAAAATGAACTTTGTTTCATTAAACCGGTTGTATTCCCTTGCCCGGCCGTTAGACATCCTGTTCCACCCCAAAGCCAAAAGATGCCAACTTATTACTAATTGTATTGAAAAATTTTTTCTCCGTACAATACCAAGATCATAACAGTATGCTCCTTAAACTCGCAGGCATGTATATAATATATGTATCAAATACAGTGACCTTTGATTCTAGATAAATTCCTGGGTCAGGTAAAAGTTGATCATGAATTTATTCAAGTCGAAGTGGCGACGACTTGGGGTAAGACAAGAAACGATGTACACTCCACCATCATTCCAAAAAAAGAAGCTCTGGCAAGAGAACTGAAGCCTGGAGGAATTCCCTTAAATGTTGCATTGATTATGTTTGACTCGACATCGGCGGCTAACTTCAGGAGAAAAATGCCCAAAAGCTTGGAATATTTGACACACAATCTCAAGTCCATTTTGATGCGAGGTAAGACTGTCTAGCATATTTCCTCGATGAAACACAATCCCTCAAAGGACGTGTAAGTCGAGTAGTCCTTTACTTTAATAGTTTCAGTTCAATTACATTAGCCTCTAAACAAGACTCTAATCCCTAATTAAAAGAGGTTACCTAAGTAGTTATACTTGCAATAATGTCCGGTGCCACGATTTTCCTTCTCTTAACCAAAATTAAGTCTTCAGTGTCGAGCGGGGTTGAATATCTGAATGGAGATCGAGACCTCTGGGCTATGGATTTTTGCGATATCACTCATTAAATATTGCCACTCGCGAGATGTTAAGTACGTGCGCCAATCGGAGTAAAGGAGTCATTGCAGTGTGTCGGCGGGTTTGAACTAATTTTTGCGGTAAAAATGTTACGTGGACGCATTTCTTTCATTCATTGAGTCCTTTCATTGGAACACATTAGCTCAAAAAATTAACCTGCTCTGAACTGCGTGGCTTCATAGCTCAGTTGCTAGAACACTGCACCGGCATTGCAGAGAGGCCCTGTTGGAGCCACTTGAATTTCCAGGTGTCAAAAAAAGAACAATAAAAGCAAGGTGACATACGCTAACACCAACCCGGTGTGGCCAACACATGACGCATGCGCACAATCATTTCACTGACCCGGTCAATTAGCAGCCATGGACAGCTGTTTCGGCCTTTTGGGCCTCATCAGCATGGCGTAGCTAACATACCAGGCTGGTGTGTTGACCACACCGGGTTGGTGTTAGCGCGAGTGTCACCTTGCTTTTATTGTTGTCAAAAAAGACAAATGCTTGAATTGTCCAGATAGGTCCAAGGATCACTTCTCTCTTTTATTCTTACTTCAAGGTGAAACAATTGTAGGAGATGGCACCACGGCACAGTTAGCCGCACTTTTGACTGGAATAGCAGAAAGCGAAGAGCCGGAGGCACGAAAAGACATGGGTAAAGCTGCAAACCCTGTTGACTACTGGAGATGGATATTTCGCGATTACAAAGAGAAGGGATATGTTACCATGTTTTCTGAGGACTCACCGCGGCGTGCAGTTTTCAATTATCGTTTGAAAGGAT
>NC_090869.1:66082568-66087568 GCF_036669935.1 Montipora foliosa | reverse complement strand
GTAACAATCGCGAGTCTTCTCTGTTTAAATGCCGTTTAATAACATAAGCTATCACTTTGCCGACTACATCTCACAACGTGGCACTACAAAAGACGATACGTATGCACATGTGCAAAACTGAACTATACTGGAATTGTCGGAATGCTGGACTGGATATTACATTTCTCCCTTTTTCCAGAGACAGTCTTTTCCTTAAATAAAACGCAACTAGAAAACAATGTCCCAAAATGTCCAATGTTCTACGCTTAAACAGAAAATGTTCAGGGCATATAAATGTCTATGTTCAGTGAGCATAAGCTTAGTACAGTCTAGGTAACATAGTCTTTCAGATAGTCTGGTCGCCTCCGATCACGCCTTGGTCTGGCTACAGCTGCTGAGGACTCAGTTAGTTTGTTCTGTTCCGTTTTGTCACTGCTGTTGGTTTCGACCATTTCCTCTGTGCTGGAGATAATCTCCTCTTGGACTGACTGGGGGTTGGCATTCAGCAGGATTTTCTCTCTCCAATCCTCTGTGGTTGGTTCTCCTTCCCGGTCGTCCCACTCTTCACTGGCATTGTCTTGGACCAAAGCGTTGGCAATCTTGAACTGGTTTGCGTCCCGATACACTTCCCGTCCATCTGTGATTCGACGTGCGGCAATGCTTGATCCGTCGGTTCGGATTACGGTGTAGAAAGCTGGTTCATATGCTGTGGACCATTTGTTCCTCTTCTTTTGCTTCAACAATACATGATCTCCTACAATAAAGTTGTGTGCCTTAGTGTTCCTGTTCTCAGCATTCTGTTTGAGCTTCTCTTTGTATCTCTCATCCCTCTCATTGATGGCTGTGTCACGAGCATTCTCGCTGCTCTCCCTCGTTTGATGGTCTAATTTGGTTCTCACTTGTCTGTTCATGAGGGCTTCATAGGGTGCTATTCCGGTGGCAGGGTGTGGTGTTGAGCGGTAGCCTGTCAGCATTTCTTGAATAGCTATGCTGCTATTCCCGCCTTTAAGGTGGGTGATCTGCTCTGTCTTATTAAGCAGTTTCATGAAGCTTTCCGCTTCGCCATTAGCACGTGCATGTTCTGGGGTGACTCGATGATGGTGGAATCCCTCTGTTTTAGCGAACTCTGCAAACTCTCTGGAATTAAACGGTGGTCCGTTGTCACTTTCCAGCTGTCTTGGGGTGCCATGAGTGGCAAACATTGTTTTGAGCTTTTCCTTGGTTGGTTGAAAAGCTGTTGAGTGGGTCTTCGCGACTTCAGGATATCTTGTTCTCTTGTCTATGGCTACTAGATTATAATGGCCATCAGGGTATGGTCCACTGAAGTCTACAGCTATGACGTCCCACGGTTTCTTGGGTATGTCTGTGACTTTGATGGGTTCCTGCCTGTGCTGCTTTGTGGTAACCTGGCATTCGTAACACTGTCCAATGATCTGTTCGATCATGGTGTTCATGGTTGGAAACCAATACTTTGCTCTTATCATTTGCTTTGTTTTGGTCGTTCCCAGATGTCCGAGGTGGTGTGCAGCCTTAATGACTTGTCTCTGCAGGCTTCTGGGGATGATGATCTGATTCATACGAAAAAGTAGGCCATCCACTGTATACAATTCATTCTGCACACTATAGAATGGTGCAATGTCTAGGTCCTTTTTGTAACGTTCCCGGTCCCCCGTCAGTATCCTGGCGGAGAGTTTTTGAAGTTGGGTATCTTTGCAAGTTTCTTCCTTGATCTGATCTACAACGACAGCATGCTCGGCTTTCAAGACATATTTGATTACTCTCTCTACAGCATCCTTTCCTTTCTCTGGCAATGGGTGTCTTGACAGGAAGTCAAGGGGGTCTGCGTCATCTTTTCCAGGCTCATAGATTAGCTCGAAGTCGACATCTTGCATTCCCATCACCCATTTTTCAATTCTCGGTGGGAGTCGCATGGCTGCCTTGTTAAACAGTGGGAGCAGTGGCTTGTGGGCAGTGATGATCTTGAATTTTGGTGCTCCAAGGAGGTAAATGCTGAACCTGTTCTTCGCCCAATGAACTGACAGGGCGTCTTTTTCTGTCTGGCTGTACCGTTTCTCCGTGTCGGTCATGGTACGACTAATGAAGTGAACTGGCTGGAGACCACAACCTGTCTCTTGGAATAATCCGGCTGAGAGCCCTTCATGGAAACTGGCTTCCACTCTCACAACGATTGGTCTAGCTGGGTTGAAGTATGCCATTGTGCTTTCACTAGTTATGCTTGCTTTCAAGTTCTCAAATGCTTCATTCTCTTCTGCTCCCCATTTGAACTTTGTATCTTTGTGGGTTAGCTTTCGCAATGGTGCAGTTAGTGATGCGTATCTTGGGATGAACTTTGAAAGGTATCCCGTCATGCCAAGGAAACTTCGCACCGCTTCTTTTGACTTTGGTGGACTGCTTTCTTTGACAGCTCTGATTTTGTCTGGGTTTGGCTTTAATCCATCTTTCGTGAATTTGTGTCCGTAGAACTCTATCTCCTCGACTCCAAACTGGCACTTGTCAGGATTGAATGTGATTCCAAAATCCATTGCTCTCTGCAGGACTGCTTCCAATGTCTTGTTGTGCTCCTCCATGTTTCTTCCTCCTAGCAGGATATCATCCCGTTGGTTGAGGCATCTTGGTATGTCTCCAAATATTCGGTAGATAGCTTCGTCAAAGAGATCTTGCGAGGCTTTTGCTCCAAAGATTAGACGTTTTGGTCGCATGTTCCCCCACGGGGTGCTAAAAGTGGCAATTTTTCTGGACTCTGGATCGAGTAGGAGTTGGTGGTACCCCTGCCGCATGTCAAGTTTGGAGAACACAGTGCAATCATGAAATTTGTACATGAAGTCTTCAACAATAGGTCCCTGGGTGATCCTATTTCTTTCCATGAATTGGTTTGGTACCCTGAGGTCCACACTGGCCCTGATCATGTGCGGTTCAAGTTTCTCCTTGTCTACAGTGTTGAACTTCGGCTTTGGTTGAACAACCAGGGGTGAGCACCATGTGACTGCCTCGCCTTCAGGAACTTCTTCGAATATCTCCTCTTCTACACATTGGATCAGCCATTTCTTCAATGGCTCTTGCAGGTAGTAAGCCACTGGTCTCGGTCTTTGAGCTACGGGCACTGCTTCTGGTCTCATGCTGAACTTCGCATAGAACTCTTTTCCATTCTTAATGTCTCTAATCTTCCCGATACCCTTAAATACGTCACTGTATTGATCAGTCATTTCTTTGATTCCAGGTTTGAGATCTTTATCTCGCTTGACACTTTTGACGTCTGGTGGTTCTTCTTGGATTCTCAAGTCATTGGTCTCGGCGAAAGAACCATCTGCTCTGATCTGTAACATACCCAGCTCTTGAAGGGTACTTTTGCTGATGAGGGGTGGGGAGTTGATTCTTCCTCTGGTCACAACAAATCTTACGACTGCTCCACAGGTCTGGTTCCTTATTGTGGCTGTAAACTCTCCTTTCACGGGTAGCTCACTCTGCAAGGTGCTTAACTTTACTCTGCTCGGTTGTAGTGTAAGTTTCACACTGGACCGGTTTGTCAATGCTTTAAATTGGTGTTCATCCATGACATTTACTTCTGCTCCGCTGTCAGGCTCAGCTCTTACATCAACATCTTCTATATTCACTGATACGGTTCTGTCTTCGCCATCGGTTTTGATTTTCTTCACTTGCTTCAGGTGTCTTACGGCTTGGCAGAAGAACTCGTCATCGGAACTTGTTGAGTTGTCTGCATCTTCTCCTTCAGTGGTTCTCTTTACACGGCGTTTGTGCCTTGGATTCTCTGGTGGCTTGCGATCGCGTTTTTGGTCGTTGCCTCTCTTACTGTTGTGCGGGCCTTTAGACTTACACACTGAACTGAAGTGGTTGAACTTTTGACATTTCATACATTTTTTCCCATACGCTGGACAGTTCTTGCCTTCCTCGTGTGTGCCTATTTGTCCGCAGTATCCACAGGGTTGCTTTCCTTTACCGCTTTGTTTGTCCTTGGGTGAATGCCACTTCTCGAAGCGTCGCCCAAGTTTCTTCACGTCTTGATGAATTTTCATGTCGCTTATTTGAAGTGATGTGTCTTCAATTTGAGCAGCTTCGGTTAAAAACCGTGTCAAATCCCATTTCTTGTTAATGGCTTTTTGTATAAGCGATCGATTCTGTGTTGTTTGGATGAGGTGTTCCAAGATTCGTTCATCGCAATTGGCTTCGAATTCGCAGTCATTGGCTTTCTCCCTCAAACGTGCAGCGTACGCGTTCGTTGTTTCGTCATGTGTCGGTCTCATTTTGAGGAATACGTATCTCGCGTGGTGTTTATTTTTCTTCGGTTTGAAGTAGTCATTTAGCTTCTTTCTCAACTGTCGGGGTTGGTAAACTTTTCTCCAGGCGAGCGATCTCTTTCCCGCCATAAATGATGAGTGCATCTTTCTTGTCGAGCGGTTCCGTAATCTTGAAGTATCTGAATTCCCGTTCGATTTCTTCAAGCCAGTCGTCCCACGCTTTCCCTTTTACTATCGGGTCATCTCCTGGGATAAATGGTTGAGATTTTAGATTTCTCGTTGCCGTGATAACTTGAACTGGAGCTGCTGCGCCGGCATCTGCTTGTTCCGTGTGAGACATGTTTTGTCGATCGATCGATTCACGCGTTGAAGTATTTTGCCTGCTTGCCTCTCTCGCTGGGCTTCAGACTTCGCTTGCTAGATTTCTCTTGTAATTCAACGTGTTTATCCTCGTCGCCAGTGTAACAACCGCGAGTCTTCTCTGTTTAAATGCCGTTTAATAACATAAGCTATCACTTTGCCGACTACATCTCACAACGTGGCACTACAAAAGACGATACGTATGCACATGTGCAAAACTGAACTATACTGGAATTGTCGGAATGCTGGACTGGATATTACATCATTCAAATCGCTTAATTGTGTTGTTTACAGTGACACCAATTTCAACACTGTCCAATGAACGAAACCGAGTTTAATAAATTTGAAAGATGCCGGTATATTTAAACATGCGTGCTTTGCAAATTG
>NC_090869.1:66050068-66067568 GCF_036669935.1 Montipora foliosa | reverse complement strand
GAAAACTGTAAAGGGTTAATGGACAAATGAACAAGAGTGGAAATGGATACTGTTGACCCTTAACTCCCTAAGAGGTTGCCCATTGATGTGCAAAATTATACGGTACTAAAAAAAGTAAAATCTTTTTAAGTCACTCTCAGACTGGAAATGGGTAATCAATGATTTTAATCTGACACCGTTTTCTCTTCTGCACCCACATAAACGTCTGTTTTGATTGCCTTTGTTAATAATTATGTCTTGCATTTTGAGAATAACCAGTGGGCATTAAAATAATATTGATGCTGAATCATTTGACAATACTCAAAGTATTTTCTTTCAAATTCAGATCTTCACGCTTGCTTATGCTCTTAGTGAGCAAGCTGAAGGATCATGTCTGCTGAGTATTGTACATGGTCCGAATTGGAAAAAAAACAACAACAACAACAAGTGGGTACCATATAAAGGTGAAAATAATGTTGTGGATGGTATTTAAAACAGTGTTCAGAAAACACAAATCCTCCACACCTCAATTAAATGGTAATAAAGTTAATTATAAGAACTTACTTGTCCCTTCTGGAAATAATTGGGTAGATACTTCATTGCATTGGTCCTTATAACACTGATGTTCTGATACTGGCCTGGATGAGCCGTTCTCAAAGCAATCACTCTGTCACTCACATAGTCACTGACCTAACAAACATTACTGGTAACTTATAAGGCTGCATTCTTTAATTGAGGACCACTTTGACCACTTTGCTTAGTTTAAAGAAAGGAAAGGAAAGGAACTTTTATTTCAGTGTCAAGTTGTTCTAGCGCTAAAGCACTAATTGGGGACACTGTAAATTGAAATTAACAATTAACACAAATCAAGTCAAATGTTGGTTTTTGAGGAGAAGGGGAAACCAGAGTACCCGGAGAAAACCTCTTGGTGCAGAGTAGAGAAGCAACCAAACTCAACCCACATATGACTGCAAGTCTGGGAATAGAACCCAGGCCACATTGGTGGGAGGAGATTGCTCTCACCAGTGCACCATCCCTGCACCCCCCTTAAGATTTTCCAGGACACCCCCAGTTGATGAGTAAAATCGTCTGGCATTAGACAGAAAGTCTCACTCCCAGGGGTCAATGAGGTAATTTTATTCTCACTGAAAACAAAATGGTTTTGCCTATGGCAATCCAAACACTAATGTTTGGGCCAATCAATAAGCTACATACCATTTCCTCAACAGAAAAATCCTGGCAAAAGAATGTGTATGCTTCCAATACTTTATTCTTATTGTCATGAAGAACGCAGTAAATGTCTACTCCAGCAAATGCAATAAAAGCTTAGTACTTCTTTCAAGTCTCTTATATTGATTCCCACAAGTATCCTATAAGCACATTGGTAGAGCAACTACCAATCAACTAACTATAAACCGCACACAGATTTTTCCCACATCGCAGTGTTGGAATTGGTGCTGTTTATAATTATCTCTTATCATTGTTGATATTATTAAGGACAAATTTTGTCCTTTTGCTTGATGATTGAATTGTAATCACCAACCAGCACTGACTTACCTCTAATTACTATAGAATTAAACATTGATCACCTAGTGCAAGATAACAGGACTTGGAAATGGAAGATCATGTTTAACTCATTGACCCCTGAACCCCCTCCCACCCCTCCCCTCCCCTCCCCCCCCCCTTCTCAATTATTGATGAGTAAAATTGTCTGGCGTTAGACAGTGTAAAATCTAAATGTCTCACTCCCAGGGGTCAAAAGGTCAACCAATCTATATTCTTTTGTTCATTGTAACACAAAACAGAGTGCATGCTTGTGAATCTTGTGAACCTTAAGTTTGTAAAATTTGTGAAGTAAATAAAACAATAAGAAACTTTTACTTCAAGCGTGATTCATTTCATTTACCCAACCGGATTTTCATTATCATGTTGGCATCAATCAAAGTTAGGTAATCAAAATAACAAATATATATACATATATGTCGAGTATTCTGAGTTAACTGTCTCTCTTCATTTAGTTTAATTGGCCCAAAAGTCTTTGATGTTGATTCATACCTTAAGTCTTATTTCCATTCCAACCATCAGTGTACTTGGAAACATTGGAGATAAATTAACTGCAAAACAAAGCATCAGACTAATATCACAAGTATAATTATGATAGAAGCTTTGAATGATATTACTAGGACCATAAGGTCTCATACATGGCTTTTATGAAAAAAACTATGAAGAAAATCAGGCAGGTATTTTTTACAGGTCACAGGTCAGGCTTACAGGTCATTGTCTTAACATCACTAAAGTAACCCTAGCCACTCTCCTAATGTAGCTTTAAGCCAAAATCATAGTTTTTAGACCTAGGGCTAGCATTTATTAAGAGTTAACCTGACCTGTGACCTGTAAATAATACCTGCTGAAGAAAATCCAAACATAACAAGTACGGTACACATAAAAGCAAGAACAGGTCTTTTCGGAAGTTACAGCGTGGCAGAATATACTGCACAACCTTGTTTAACATCAACTAAAAGTTAAGCAGATGTGTCTAAGTACTTTTTTTGACAAAACTTGATTTCTGACCATAAGTACTTCTTAAGAGTCTCGATTCAAAACCTTATGTCTTTATTAACAAAGCTGGTACAGGTTGTTCTATTGCACAGACCTTACTGTGCTCAATCCATATGCCAATGCTTACATACAATCTTTTTAGTTTACAGCTACTCCATTATAAATAGTAAAAATTAAGACTCATTAACAATAGATGTGCAGAGAAGCTGGCAGCTCAAAAAGTTGGTTGTTCCAGGAAATAATCTGCCGGGGGGAAGGAGGTATCCACTACAATATGGGCAACAACCTTGCACTAGCTTTTTAATGACAATAGACCCATATCGCTCAATGTCCAAACAGAAGATTTTGCCCGTCGAACCTCTCATTCAGTGTAAGGCAGGACGGGCAAAGACAAAGCCTTTATTCCCCATGGACTCCAAAATGGCCGCCGAGTGATAAATGTGAATAGGTGGTTTTCATGTTACATCACTGCCGCCATATTGGTACAAGAAACAAAAGACCTCTCATTATCTCCCTATGTTTGTCCATCAGCAACTTTATATTAAATCAGTGCAGAAACCCATAAGGGTTGAAACGTGTAACACGCATTTACAGCTTCCAAATATTCAGTGCTAAGTACCATATGTGGAAACCCCTCGCTCCAGTTCATTTTGCGCAAGAACATTGGTGGTATTGCGTCACGGTGTTCTTGCGAACTGATTGGTTGAATGTTTCTCTCTTGTTTTTCCAAATATGGTACTTAGCAAATTGAGTTTCCCAGCACACAAAAGGCCATTACACGTTTCAACCCTTATGGGTTTCTGATCAGTGTTATCTGTGTCTCTAGAGATTGGTTGCAATCACCTATAAACGATACACTCCCAAACAACAACCTCCTCCCCAGGGCCTTCTTGGCTTTCAATAGGGTGGCTCGTCTGGAGAAGACCAGCCGCCACGTTGAAAGTTGAAAAGTCCCTGTGGGCGAGGTTGTTTCGGATAGCAGCACACAATTGTTTAACACTCAATGGTAAGTGCTTAAATTAAGCACTCACCATTGAGTGTTTAACTGTTGTGCAAGCTTGAAGGTCTGGCTTGACCCTGCAGGAATCCTCCATCAAAGGCCTGAAGCCCATCAACAGCAGTACCATCATAAATACTATAATCGCAATCATCATCATCATCATCATCATCATACCTAACAGGCCACCATAGCCACAACCAATGTCTGCAAACTCTACTTTGGAGATTGTGTTCTCTGATGAACTCCCATTCGTTTCAGCTTTCTCTGAATAAAAAGCAGGAAACAATGTCCTCCAATCCATAGCATCTGGAGATACAGGACTTTAAAGGAACACAAGACACAAACATGATCACTGCTTGCGGCAGGTAAAACACCGGTCTCAGTTCACAGGTCTCTGTTTTCCCAAATACAGAAACCAACCTAAACAAAGCTAATTTGAGCTAAACAAGACTTTTTAGGCCTAAATTTAGCTTTAATGAATGTTTAGGTTTGTTTCTGTATTGGTAAAACAGAGACCTGTCACCTGAGACCTGTGTTTTGTACCTGTCCAACTGCTTGGGAAAAGTTGTACTGAAGCTTTAAAAAAATAAAGTTGACTTTTTAAACTGTGGAACAAAAAACAAATGACTGGAAAGGAATGTGGTTAACTTGCATATTTAGTCCTGAAAATGATAATTTGTCTCTCATTTGTTGCACAGCGAAGGGCGTGTCTCTTTTATGGTCACGTGCTTGCAAGTCATTTATACTGCTTGATTTCTTAAAAAGAAGTGACTTTCAATCATCCAGAGATGCCAACCTATGAGGATCTAAAATCTGGAGATTTTTTCCATCCGCTCTCCCCACCCCTCCCCCCTCGATCAACCTACCCACTCCCCCTCCCCTCCTCTCCCCCCCCCCCACCTTAAACGCACCAACCCATCCCCCAGCAGCTCCTTCAGAATACAAGAATATTCTGCCGCCATTGTGAATTTGCGGGAAAACAGAGTACTTATGTCAAGAATTTTTATTGGTTAATCGGAGATCCAATCAAACAATCGGTTATATGGCTATGATAGCTAAAGGAAGTCATTTTGTTTAGTTCTATTAACGTGTGTTTGAAACTCAGAGATGAAGAAGTGCATTACTGAAACAATGAAACGAGTTTGAAAAAATCGATTTTTTTTTAAACTTGGGATGCAATTTGAGTCTAGAATGGAGAAACGTCTGTGAAAGGTTCAGAGTCGTTTTTATCCGGGAGATTTAATGACCCATACGGGAGACCGGGAGGTTCGTTCCGTATCCGGGAGACTCCCGGATAATCCGGGAGAGTTGGCACGTATGATCATCCCTGTTTCACTTTAATAATTTCCGACACCTTTGGTCCCTGACGGTAATACTCACTATTCGAGAGTGTGGTCTGCTATGGGGTTAGCATGGGCCCTTTGCCGGTAATACTTTTTCTGCGGAAGTTCCGCCATATTGGATCTTTGAGCTGAATCTCCCAGAAACCCTTGCAACATTGTTAACTATTACCCAGTGTCCTTCGCAATCGAGGCATGCTTGCAGATCCAATATGGCGACGCTAGGAGACGAAGATAAAAGCAGTTCTGCTTCCAGCGAAAGTCGCTCATCGAGTTGGTACTATGTACAGGTAATTTTATCGTCTAAAATAATCTCCATAACGTTACCGCGAAAAAGACAGGATGCGAAAATTGGTTGTGTATTGAAAAAACGTAGATAGAAATTCAACAACAATAATAAGGATTTTTTTTATCATTAGCTTATTAACTCAACTACGTATGTCATGAAATTACTCAAATGATTTCACTTTCAGCTTATGTGTCGAAAGTATATTTCCGAAAAAAGTTATTGATCGGATCAAAAATGGAGTTTGTGAAAATTCAAGCTTACAGTAATCACCTAAGTAATTGTTTAAGATCTTGACGTCATCCAGTTTTCTTCCTTTGCTGAAATAAAGCTAACCAGAGCTGTTGTGTGATAATCACGGCTTGCCTTTTTCAGGACAACACCTCTGCAGTTATTGATATAGCAAATACCGATGATCTCCAGTCTGAACCTGGAAATGGCGAAAGGTCTGTTTTCATTCATTTTGTGCTAATAAAAATGACAATATTATTACTGTAGCATTACATGTTGGAGGGGACTAGCCTGAAGACAGCTGGGCTAGATTGCAGAATTCCCGGCCACAAGAGATGGACCCTAAAAACACTGCTGCTGCAATGCTGCAGTCATGGTGTTGGAGATACATGTACCTTGTTCTGTAATCCATGAGGCAAGCACCGTGGCACCAGCCATTCTACTCAGCTCAGTTTAACCTTAAGTCAACTAAGGCACCATGGCACTGCGGTAGCAGTTATTGGGCTTAACTCAGTTAACCTTAAGTCGACTTAAGTACCACAGCACTGCAGCACCATCCATTTTACTCACTTCACTTAAACCATAAGACAACTAAGGCACTGTGGCAACCTGCCATTCTACTCAATTCACTTTAACCTTAAAACGTATGAGGTACTGTGCTACTCGCACTGGTAGGGTGGGAGGGTGGGTGGGAATAAAATTCGTAAACAGTAAAGGTACTCCTTACAGTTAACTATAGAGCTCACAGAGTGATACTTTGGACTTTACTAGACCTTTTATACTGAGACTAATGTCTACTGTAGGACTAAACCAATGTTGACTAACATACCATCTAATACAAACAACTCCTGTAGCACTCAATGCAACATGAATGGGGATAGTTGTTGCTTTTCGCCAATCCAGATAAAGGATATAAATGCAGGCAGACAGCATTAAAGACAAGGATAAAGGAACACAGTTCGAATTGTTAGAATATAGGAATCCATTCATGTCTTGTTTGCGTTGCATAATGTTTACAAAATAACGTGACATGTGGAGGATAGCTCTAACGAGTCACGCTCCATTAACTACGTTTTACAGCGCTGTTGTAAAGCTTTATTCATGAATATATCATTTCATCGTTGATTCATTCCTCACGGGATTAGTGGAACTCACAAATGACCAGTTCCCAACGTCAGTGGCTTGATAACTCAGTTGGTTAGAGCGTCGCACCGGTATCGCGAGGTCACGGGTTCAAACCCCGTTGAAGTCCTGAATTTTTCAGGCTTCTCTACGCAATTGCAAAAATTGCATTCATAACTGCAAGGATAATAGCTTCTTTTGACTCTACTCAAACTAGCGGCCAACTTCAGATTTCATTGAAATCCCTGTATGTCCATTGCTCTCTGCATACACAATAAGTCACAATTAGTGATATTATGCCATGTGACCTACATGTACATTAATTTTGCTGGAGTCGTGGACCACACTGAAGTGTTCGGGCATTTCAATGTCCCACTGAGTTCATGAAAGAAAGTTTTGTGACAGGCTCCATGTTTGTCATCAATTTATCCGAGAAAACTTGAAAGTCTTTGTTGTGATTACAAAACGAACACTTCTTCCTCTAACGAGAATTGAACCAATGACCTCCCACATAATGGTATAGGGCTTTACATTTTCTGTAACTGATGGGGATTTCATAGTGTAGACATCTTGCCAGGCTACTTTATGGTGCTTGTGTATCAAAATAACACATTCAATTTACTAGTTCCTGCAGGACACAATGAATGGTTGACCACAGGGTCAGGGTGTACATCTGCATGATGTTCTTTTCAAATCTTCTTAACAAGCCACACTACACTATTGTGAAACAGCCAAAGCTACCTGTAGTTATTTGTTTAGGAATACTAATAAATTCAACCTTTTCCAGATCTTGTCATAAATCCAACACTTTCTCCAGTCCTGAGGTCATTAAGGTCTACAATTTGCTTTTAAAGGTACCCTAGATTGTCCCAGAGGGTTATCAGTTATTGGATCAGCAGAACTTAACATGAAGGCCTATCCGTAATCAATTTTGATCCTTAAGTTGTTAAACATTTAACTGAAACATGCTTCTTTTTGTGTGGTTTCAGTCAGGAAGGCAGTCCAAGCAGGCAGGGGGTCTCAGAAACCGAGTTCATGGAAAGAATCAGAGAGAGAATGGCTCAAGAGGTCGGGGGCTATGTAAGTACATTCAAAGTTTGTGAGAACTCAGAAATTGTGATCCTACAGCATCGATTAGTAGGGCATGTGTGCCCGGCTATAAGCGATGAGACTTTAATAAAGTTGTTATTATTATTATTATTATTATTATTATTATTATTATTATTATTATTATTATTATTATTATTATTATTATTATTATTATTATTATTATTATTATTATTATTATACAGTGTCAGATTCCTAAATTGGGTACATTTAACCAAGATACTGTATTGTCATACTGTATTGTCACACCGGAGACATGCCGAGATTGTTGGAAAAAATGTTATGTAGTCTGTTCCAGGATCTCAAACTATGTGGAGGGGCTCAAAATCAATTATATTAATCTTCCTCAGAATAAGAGGTGTAGCAAGTTACAGTGTAGTTAGAGAAACAAGGGAGAGTGGTCCTTTTCTATTTGTCCTCATTCTCTCTTTCTCTTTTTTTTTTGTCGCGATCACCACTATTTGAATTGTTGGAAGAGCTTAACTTTATTAAAATAATTATTTTTATTCATGGCATTGCAGATGACTTTGCCGACTTTTTGCTACTTTTTTTGCTCGTTGTAAATACTTAAGGTGCTGCACATGAGGAAGTATTGTTGTGGAAACATCATGTTTCCTCAGCGCGCAAACAAGGAAACACTTGCTGAGGAAGCAAATTGTTTCTGAACATATTCAGAAACATTTTTACTTCTTGGAACTCAAGCAGATTTTGCTTGTGCAACAAATGTTTCCTGGGGCGGCAAAGGGGAAAACATTTGCTTCTGCAACGATGTCTTTGCAAACATTGTTTCCTTGTTTGCGGGCACCTTTAAGGTAATCTCCATGCACATGTAGACAATTAAAAAAACAAAAACTTGTGTCTGACTGGATGAATTTTACTGCAAAACAATCCTTGTTAGCTGCCCCCCCCCCCCTCCCCTGTACTCCTCCTCCCCCCTACCCCCCAACCTAAGATTCCAAAATAATTTTGATTTGGTAAACAGCCACAACATTATGAGACATCATGTGATAGTTTGCAATACAACACATGCATGTTTTCATGTTACATGTAGTATACTTAATATCCCTCTTCACATCTTCCAGGTATGGCAGGCAAGTAAGCAGTCAGCAAAGAGAGCCTTCGATCTTTACGCTAACATAGACATACTCAGACCTTACTTTGATGTTGAGCCCATTGAAGTCCGCAACAGGTAATGTCAGCAACTAAGTTTACATTGTGCTTGTCTTAGTTTACCAGTACATGTAGATATTACTTTTTCGTGAATTATTGCAAATCTTTGATTATTTTAATCTGTAAACAGACTTTTCTAGTTCCTAGGAAAGATGGGGCCTTAAATGTATTTGTCACCTTTTCAATAGTCAGATAGAAGGAGCCAATAATCATTAAAATCAATAATATCAGGATTGAAGCAGGGTGCCCTGTGGGCAAGTTATAGCAAGCATGTTAAACTAGCCCAAAAAGATTAAAAGAGTAGGATTTTCATATACATGTATAAAAAATTTGTGAACTGACAATAATAAAAGTAATGCATTAGTTGAAGATTGTATGGCCGAGACATGACAGCACAGAACTGCGGACATAAAAATAATGTAATGCAATGCTTTTTTGAACTTTCAAAAAACTGTTTTCAGGTTGGGCAAATTTAAGTGGAAAGCTTATGATACTTGAGTCCACTTGCCCGTCAGTCTAGTAAAGGTTAGAATCCACTAGCCTGATTGCAAATTCCCCAAGGCTATGGGACATGACTTTCTTTTCATGCTGATGGGAAGAAATGGGAGAGGGTCATCAAAGTTGATTTCTGTTGAGTCTGATACCCCATTCATACCAACAAGACATGTTTAGTTAGCGTGGGTTTAACAAAATATTGAAAAATGAGATTCAGGTGAGTTTCCTTTTTCTTACAAATAAAGTGCTATTTCAATCTTGTGTGGCAGACAAATGGCATCCAGTGTGTGAGAATTAATACATGCTTTGATCAGTGCTAAATGTGTTGTCGACACAGAAAAAAATTAATCTTCTAACTTATGCTCCATTAGTTCGAAGATTTTTCTGGGAGACAGGGATTTTGAAAATACATTAGAGTACAGGATCATTGCTATATGGACATTTTTTTCAAAGTAAATTTGAAGCATACTTCTGTTAAATGTTTTTCCTCATTTCATACAAAGATTTGATGCAAATTGAACATGAAGGACCAGTTTTTATTTATCTTAATTAAACAAAATTTCTCAAATTCTGGAAGATTTTTCAGGTTATGTTTGATCATGTAAGATAATAATATTGATTTAATAATTCCCCTTACAGATTGGTCTATTCATTGATCCCAAAATTTCCATCAACAGCATCACCACAGGTAATTAGTTAAGTGTTCCTTCAAGTAATCTACATGTATGACAGGTTGTGAGTTCCATGTTAGAGAATTCATTTTTAGTGAGTGTGATAATTTAATGATCCTCATACTTAGCTGGACACTTTGAGTAAATTGTCTCTAATAAACAGGTGGTTTTCAGATATCTATAAGACAATAATTTTTTTACCCAAATTGCTTATAAATAATCTCTCAATCTGATTGTCTAATTTGCCGTTGTCGATTAGAGTCTAGACAGCGTTTTTTGTGTCATGCTCGCGTCAATTTGTCATGCAATGTGATAGCCAATCAGGAATGCTCATTTTGGGAAATAAACCAATCATAATTATTGTGCGAAAGTTTTAGATAATGCTTGTTCTTTTTTAAGACGCTTTCCATTTGACAGAAATGACCGGCCAGACCCGGCATTTGGAAGGACTAACTCTACAACGCTTTCAAATTATCACACTTCGCAGATCATATATACTCCTGCAGAAGAATACGAGGGATTATCATGCAAGTGTTCCTTCAAATTATTGTATTTTTCTTGCAAATTGACGGGTCTGGCTGGCCAGTTCTGATGAAAGGAAAGCACCCTTAGTGTCATGATTTTGGTCGTGCTCTGAAATAAACCCTTTCTTTGACCTTGAATATTGTGGTAAAAAACAAATCGAACTTGGTTCAGCGTTGTCTGTACTCTTATCGACAGTGATATTTGTCATCACAGTGGTCAAAATTATTTTGTTGTGCACTCACTTGGCTGCGCCTCGTGAGTCCACAACATTTTGACCATTTGGTGACGAATATCATTTTCGATAAGAATGAAGACAATGCTGAACCACTTTCAATTTGTTAAATTGTTTTAATTGTCCAACTATTAGTGTGAGAATCATTTCTCTCTTTAACTCATTGACTTAACAGATTTTACTTTGTCTAATGCCAGACGATTTTTAATTAGTCGTCAACTGGGGGCATTCTAGAGTACCTGAGGAATCAATGTGTTACTCAGTCAAAACTGCATCCCCTCCATTAATGTGAATCTTCGTAAAAACGAAGAATTTCTAACTTCTATTCCATGTATTCCTATTCCAGAATACGGTCAATCGATCACACCCTAAGTCATTAGCTATTCTTTCATTTAAAACAAGTCATTGGTCATGAATAAATTTGGATGATTATTTTGGTTATGTTCTTTGTACATGTAGGTCTTGTTTTTAGTTTGAAATTTGGATGTACCGGTAATGAGAAATACTAAGTATTTCTGGGTACATGTTGGGCACATGTATGTACCGTCCCAAATATCGAGTCTGAGTTTGAACAGTTGAATCATACAAATAACTGTAGTTGTGTCAGATCCAATCTCAAATGTGCCAACTAAAACAGTGATTGCCAAGGAGCACTGTCCAGATCATTTCCAGCATCGCCGTTGGCAGTTATCTGCTGAGGAAGTTTAATAGTGAACTTGATTTGATTTAGTAATTTTGTATTACGTACTTTTTGCTTTCTGTTAGCGGCAAACTACATGTTTCTAGGAAGATTGCTAACTAGGGAGATTGATTGTTAATATTGACTTGAAATTCCTATATTAAGAGTACATTCACAGTACAAGAACTTTTTCTACACAGACTGTTGTTGGTGAATTGTATGGTCCCTTGATGTTGGTTTTTACGATGATTGCCATATTGCTCTTCAGTATGAAAACATCTGGTCACACAGTGGTAAGTCTCAATGAATGATGTCTCTCGTTCTTTGGCACTAGACAAGCAATAATAATTATTGTTATATTATACCTTGACTTTCACTCAACAAAACAAGCACTGTGATTGGTTGATTCTTGGTCACATACCCCTGATCAAATTCAAGTGAATCCCAACCGGGATACAATTCCTCAGTTGTTACCCACTCTGGATGTTTTGCTGTGATTGGGGAAGCAAAAGTCTAAATAATAACAAAGCACTTAATTGCTGTTAGTTGTGTTTACCCTCAAGTCCTGATGTTTCCCTCAACTTTGTCTTGGGAAACCTCAGGACTCTCGTGAAAACAAAACTAACTGTTTCCCTCGGGACCATACATTAAGTGTACATGTATATATATTATTTTGTATTTTTTATTGCAATTCAAAGATTTTATGTACCGTGTAAATGGACCAGTCAATAATAATTATCATTGTTATATACCGAGACTTTCATTCAACAAAACGAGCACTTTGAGTGGTTGATTCTTGGTCACATGCCCCTGATCAAGTTCAAATGAATCCTGAACGGGATACAATTCCGCAGTTGTTGCCCGCTCCAGAGGTTTTGCTGCAATTGTGGAAGGAAAAGTCTATATATATATAACAAAGCACTTTATGTCTGATCCCTCAGGAAACTAGTTAGTTTTGTTTACCCTTGATTGCTGATGTTTCCCTCGACTTCGTCTTAAGAAACATCAGGACTCTCGGGAAAACAAAACTAACTGTTTCCCTCGGGACCTTACATTAAGTGTTTGTTATTTTATTGTTTGACACATACTCCTCTTCCTTCCTAGGCATTCCCTAGGCATATTATCCTTTGTGTTCCCCTGGTGTGGGGAAGTGAACAACCAAAACAAAGAAGGATCAAAACATGATTTATGATAAGAGGGCAAAACATTAATTTGGACAGAATAACTCCCATGAAATATTCCTTAAAACGCTTCAAAGTGAAAAAATTGAAAAACTACAAGCTACTCAAATGTCAGAGTCAACTAAAAATGTGTACATGTACAAGAAAAAAATCTATAAATATGAAAAGAACAAGAGATAGTCAAATAATGACATTTTGGGGACAAGAAGTTTGGATTTGTCTAAGGCTTGCATAAGGTTAATTGTGTCTAATGACTTGAATTTGCAAACGATAGCAATGCAGTTTCTTGATAAAAAGAATATTCTAGAAATGGGGGATAAAGTGGTCCAGAGAAGTTCTGCAGTGCCTTAAAGGAAACTGTAGGGTCAAGGTTGGGTCAGAAGCAGTGGCTTTTTATACGATCATTCATTTTTCCAAGGCTTGTCCATTGGTTTACATTTATCTTCAGCTTTATCAGGTGTTGACCCTAGACCTGCCTTTATCTGGAACACTGGGACATCTGCATGATGGGGGTCAAATGCCCAACCCCTTCCCTGCCCCCCCTCCCCCCCCCCCAAAAAAAACTATAATGGCCATTGACAGAAAAACTCATTGATTTAAGGATCACCATTTACTTATTCATTTGTTTGATTGATTTTGCATTTGTTATTTTGTTTGTAGCAAGAAGGCACATTGATGGGAACAGCTTTTGGTGTTTGTTTTGGATACTGGATTGGTGGCTCGGCATTTTTTTATTCTGTTTCTTTCATGTGCAACACTCATCTCACTTTTCTTCAGGTTCTCTCTTTGTCGGTAGGTGGTTGTCACTCTTCTACTGTGTGTACACATACCTTGTGAGAATGAGATGCAGAGTTAACTTTTTAAAAGACAGTTAATATTTTGAATGCACATGACTTATTTATAACAACCTAAGATAACCTGTTATGTCCTCTTCTTCTTCCTCTCCTTATTATTATTATTATTATTATTATTATTATTATTATTATTATTAAAACTACTTGTATTTCACGCAGTAAACATTAGTAATAGAGCTCTTGTCATAAATTGTGACCCTTCACGCGAAAAGGGGGCTTATGAAAATTTCACGATCATGCCTCTTTCCGAGATCACCAAGCATAAATGAATTATGAGCATTAATCTTTGGGGCAACTTGGAAAATCACAGCAACTCGCTTAATAGTATGTTTTTATTTAAGTGCGCCAAAGGGGGCGACTAACTGCTCAAAATACACTTAAATCCAAACATAGTACGACTAATTTTTCCTAGAATCCGAGGCAGCGAGCAGCGCGTAAATTTTTACGAGAAAATCGAACAACATTATTCCCCAAAAAGGACTGATCAGTTTGCAAAATCTCAGCGGATAAATCCTTTTTTTAACCTACGTGACAGCATTTTTGGCCGCAGACCCTGATCGGGGGATGTCAATTTCATTGCGTATTTTTGACCAAACGTTGATTATGCAGAATTGAGGAGAATCCCTCGTATGGTGTCAAGTGCGCTTTTGGATGCTTCCCTCTCCTCCTACACTGACTTTTTTCAGTGTATTTGATTGTTTATGCTATTGGAGAAACTGTAATAAATAAACTGTTTTGCTCGCTAGCGTAATTCGTGTCAGTATCGTCATGAAACATTTTCATCCAAATTATAGATCGTAGTGCCATCAACGAAGCAAAATAATCGTACCAACTTCGATTTCGCCGAAATTAACGAAACGGCGCCCCATACAAACTTGAAACTTTTCACACAAGAGAAGATAAAAATACCATTATTCGATTTCCGAAGCAAAACATTGTTTTTCCTTGTTTACCGCAATTTTAATACGAAATTTTCCTGTTATTCTGGATGGCGTAGCAACATAATTTCACGGCGTGAACATGAGTGAGTCCACGACGTGACTTCATTATTTTCACGGTCTTCAATTTCAACCGTCTTCAACGGTCTTCAATTTCAACCGTTGATTTCAGTCTTGGTAAAAAAATTCAGATCATGTGATAACATTTTTTGTGGTGCTGCGCTTTTGAAAACACCAATCATGTAACACTATTCCTCCGTTCTTCCCACGCCTGCGCAAAGAAAGAAACCTGAAGTATAGTTTCCACCTGCTTGCACTGTTGTGTCTACTATATCGCTTTGTACTTCCTTGGACAAGGCTGGCAAGGTAATAGCTTTGGCTGGTTTTTCTTGGTGTCAACATCATTTCGCACTTTTCTCTTTGGGGAGAGCAACAGAAGATGGCATCACATGATTGGTGTTTTTGAAACCACAGAACCACAAAACAATGTTATCGTGTGATCAAATTTTTTTAACCACAGACTGAAATCAGCAGTCCATGAAGTGGGCTAAAAAAAGCTCTTGTCCACGGACGTCTGAGATCGATATTAGTTGTACTTATTCCTCTTGTAATTCTTCAGTGATTTGATGTGGCACTACTGTAAAAGAGGCCTTTGCTCCCAATAGTTCCACTGGAGATATGAATATCGCTAACATTGGGCACTTTTTCTTGTCATTGGGGCTCCAGCTCTTTGATGTGTTTGATATGAAATGGCTCTTAACTATTTCAGGGGCGGATCTAGGGGGAGGTTGCAGGGGGTGCGCACCTTCTCCCCCTGAGATGACCTGTGGCTTTCTAATACAACTGGCATTCTGCAAAGAAAAAAATAAAAAAAAAACGTCACTAGTCAGCTCCAGTGTATGCCATTCCTTAGGGGTTCACTCTCTCCTAAGAAAAATCCTAGATCTGCCCCCGTATTTACCTGATAATATCAACATTATCTTCACTTCAGGGTTATGCACTATTTGGAAACGTTGTATGTCTTTTCCTGACTACCGTTGGATATCACCATTCTCACTCATTCTTTTATGCCCTTTGGTTGGTGTTTGGAGGACTATCAGCTGCTAAATTGGTGAGTTTTGTAAAGTTCTGTATTGTAACGCCAACTTATAGAAGTAGGGTTACATTAGGAGACAGAACCTTCCAAGTCACAGCTCCGGCACTTTGGAATGTATTACCGCGTGAGATTCGTTCTATTACACATCTAGGAATTTTTAGGTGCCATCAGAAAACGCACCTCTTTAAGGAAGCTTTTTATTAATTTTTATCATGAGAATTATTATTATCTTAACATATATTGTATATTTCAATTGTATATTTCAATTTTATTACAGTATACAGTGTATTTTTAATCAATTATTATTGTTTAGATACCCTGTATTTAATTATTATAGATAGAAATAACACTGTATCTTGTAATCCTTATCCACTGCTCAAATATTACGAATTTGATATCTTGTGTCCTTTAAAATATTTTGCCTCTTGTATATGGGATCGAAACGAACTTGGAATTTACCAGCTCCTAGGTAGCTTGATACTGTAGCCAACTTGGTAGAGCAATGTGTCAGCATGACTGAATCAGGGCTTATAATTAACTCTTTTGCTCAGGTGCCAGCTGGCGACTAATGGGGAAAATTTGGTCGCCAGATCATAAATTTTGGTCGCCAACTTTGCATGCAAGGAAAGTCATCATTATTAAGTAGCACCAAAAAAAAAAGCACAGTCAATTTTGAAGGTGTTCGCTTTTTAACAGAGGGGACAAGTTCTCCAACCCACTTTACGTTAAGGGTACAGGTTGCTTTTTGAAGGTTCCATGCAAATTTCAAACTCATTGTGCGATGTGTAGCCTCATTATCAATGTGTTATCAATATCAAGCTAGTTGCGAGGAGGTCCTTCGGTAATATGGCTAAATCTACGTTTTCAGCATTCACAGCTGACGATGGATTTAAATTCTCAATTAACCCTCTTGCCGAATTTCGTCTTCCGGGCGCAAATTCGCGGTAACCGGCAAGAATCATACGGTGTTTTTAAGTCCACGATCCCATGAAGGCGCTGAAACAATATGGTGCCTAGTAAACGCGGTGATCGAATTGTGCTATTAATTAACGATGTGAGAAACCGATTTTCTCGTAGTATTTATACATTATTTTAATGGGGAAAGAAAGGTGAGTCGTGTTCTAGCTACCAGTTCCGAACCTGGGTTATCAGACAAAACGTGATTCGCCAGCTGGCGAGCAGTGCTGAAAATCTAGTCGCCAGCCCTCAATTTTTGGTCGCATTGGCGACCAGTGAGTCGCAATTTCAAGCCCTGTGAATGGTCATTGGTTTGAGTGCAATTCAAGCCTGGAGGTTTTTACAAGCTCCTTTTAACTGCCTATTAAGTTTCTTCCTTCATAAGAATTTTTTTTAAAATTATCATTCTCTCATTTTTGTACATATTTTGCTTACTGTTATAACTGTTGTACTTTTTTTTTTTGGGCAGGTCACCGTTTTCATGAGTCGCACATTTAATCGTCGTCAGGGTCTCATTGCTGGTTGTGTGGTGGCAGCTGTACATTTGCTGTTTTTGTTATATCTGCACTTTGCCTATCACAGTGTCTATGAAGGTTTGCTACAATATTATTTATGTTGTAAAATGACTTGTTGGATAAAGTTGTGGCAATCAAAATTAATGTTCAGTATTATTGGCCGTGCAAGGAATCTGCATGTCAGTGTTCCAAATAAGAGATGAATCCTTTACTAGTACTTTTGGCCATGTGAGAAATTTGAACGAGACATTTTTTGGCTGCACGAAAAATGGAGTGAAACAAAACAAGAGGTTGTTCTCACCCATTTTTCATGTGGCTAAAACTTCAAAAATCGTCCATGTTCCCATATTCAGTATGTTCTGAGTATTCAGCCTATTTTATTAGAGAGTGTTATGTAACTGGAACATACCTCGGATTGAGAGGAAGCAAAAATGTGGCCCCTTCTTAAACCCCTGCGATCCTCGTCAATACACCACTCCTAAAAATCGAAGATTTTTGAAGCCATTCCAATGCATAAATTGTATGGGGTATATTGCTATGATTTTGTATACTTAATTTTTATG
>NC_090869.1:66032568-66035068 GCF_036669935.1 Montipora foliosa | reverse complement strand
GGTTTTCGGATTCGCATAGTAAAATTCCAAACTGATTCCATGTGCTCTTTTTTCTCCGTCAATGACAACATATTGGGTGTCGTTAGTAATGTCACCTTTTCCAGGTGACATGGCCTCCTGCAGGTGTGGGAAAACGATCACTCAAACTGAAGAATTAATCAATTTCGGTCCTAATAATTATTGTAGCTTGCCCAAGTTGAATGTACTTTAATTATTTGGGCTGGCCAAACCAGCCTTCTTTGGGTGCAACTTGAAAGTACGCCGATCAGATCAAGCCAGTTGATCCAACGTATACCGGCACAGTTATTGTCCACGGTTGTCGCGCGTTGCTAAGGAAGTGAAATGTTTCTACCGGTGACTGACGTCATCATATCATGAGCTGACCAGAAAACCCACTCACAAGCAAAAATCACCGCACCAATCACAGGCTCCCCAAGCTGAAAATACATGGTGTATGCGACAGCTTGTGTATATAGAGAATTGTATGGGAAAATCACCGATCGTAAAAAAATTGTGTAAATAACTATCTCATTTGAAATAAAGTTTTCCTACCTCAAATGTGAGACGAACTTGTCTCTTGTGCCGAGTTTAGAGCCATTCTGACGCCGTTTAGTGAAGTTATCCGGAAACCGTTACTAAAAGAATAGGAAGGCCGACCACTCCATCCATCGCTGGCCAGACCTCACTCCACAAATCGTTTTCTCCTCAACAGGAAAAGTCCCGAATCGCAATAAAAACACCAGTTCCATAAAGCCCAATAAATTTCACTCCAAATACGTGTGTTTCGGCGGCCGAAAGACTCGCAAAGAACGAAAACTTTGCCGTAAAATTCACCTCTTTGGCTTTCCTCAGAGACTTGTGACCGGGCAGTCAACAACGGCCGCTCGCAAGGTGGTTTCACCCTCAACTCTGATTGGAGGGTCGTGTTGCCAGCGCGAGGTCAAATTCAAATGGACCAATCAGAGTTGAAGGTGAAACCACCTTGCGAGAGCCCTTTCGAGCGGCCCCGCTTTCCACAAAATAATCGATCGCGAGCGACTGGGGACGAGGCAGCTTTTTCCGACTTGGGAAAGCCCGTGGAGGAGGCAGGGTCTGGTATCCTTCGTTATGGTGAAAGGCTGTAAATCATCCAAAGCCAATCGTATGCTTTTTAGAGATAGGACTCATCTCTTTACAACCTCTAATTTCATTGGATCCCTTTAGGACGCAGCTCTATTATTTTTACAGTCAGGTTTCTTTTGTATTGTTCTTTGTGTCCATTGTTTTCTGAACCAATCCCGAGAGCCGTTGTAATAGCTGTGTACCGACCCGCTTTTTATACTGTATAACCACAGGCAGTCTAGATGCAACGTGTGGCATGAGATAGATTGAGTAGTATTGTAAGCACTTCAGATTTCTGCAAATAAACGTCGTTCATGCATGAATTCTTGAATCCTTCTGCCATCACTACAATATCTATCCACTTCATTATGGCAAAATTTCGCTAATCTGATTGGCTCTGAGAAAACATATTTTCGGATAACACAATGCAGAAGAGAGGAAGAGAGGTAATTAGGCAACAAACCAAGCATTCTGATTGGTTTCTGTTCAAAGAAACTCACAGATAGTCAAAATTTAAACTTGTCGTTCATATTTAGACCTAAGAAGGAAATAAGATCAGGCAAGTGAATTGATAAATAGAGAGGATGTAGTGATGTCAGAAAGGAATGTATAACAATTCACACATGAACAACACTTATTTCCAAACGTTTTCTGTAAAACACATATTTGTGTGGGCTGCCTGTGCCGTACTCCACGGGAAGAGGGAAAACTTGGAAATGAGACTGTCAATCGTGGTTAATCGCAGTTTCTACTTTTTTGAAAAAAAAAATAGAATAGAAATTGCCTTTGCCTGCAGCGCGCTTTATGGAGTCCAAAAATGTCAGTCTCTTTTTCATCATTAGCGAGCGTTAACAGGGGCAGATCCAGGATTTTCTTAGAAGGGGTGCACCACTAAGGAATGGCGTAGCTGACTGGATTTTGCAGAATACCAGTTGTATTAGAAAGCCGCAGGTCATTTCAAGGGGGGGGGGGGGGGTACGCACTCCCTGCACCCGCCCCTAGATCGGCGCCTGGTTATCTAACCACGGAAACGGAAGTGAACGTTTTCGCCTGCTAGGACAGTGGTCTCTCCCAGATTTTCAAAATGATCTCTCTACCAGTGAAAAGATACTTAACAATATAAACGTGGTAGTGTGGAGACAGGTTAAATAGGAAAACAGCTCTCCTTCAGTTGCCGTCCAGGGCTCAAAAACGTCGCTTTCTTATAATCCGAGATTACTACTAGTCAATAGTCCATTACCTAATAGTAAGATCTACCGAAACTGACCTAGTCCCCATCAGCGTCAGAAAAGTGTCTGTTTTAAAACCAAGTTTTGCGGAAGAATAAACATAGTCCAAATGTTGTACTCAATTTCAAATCCTTTGGGAATAAAACGTTTTGTTTTAGGTATTTCCATAT
>NC_090869.1:66020068-66027568 GCF_036669935.1 Montipora foliosa | reverse complement strand
GGCAACTCCTTCATATTTTGTAACAACTGAGGACAAAGCAATGATTACAGTTCCTTGTAGAATAATATTATCCTCCCGTGAGGAAAATCAATTTGTAGCCTATCACTACTGCTACGTTTTAAGACTGACCCCATCCTCTCCCAAACCCCATATTGTTTTCTTTGCCTTTGTGCAGTTTGGACACAAACAAATAAGCTAACCTGTGGCTGATCAATATGATCAAATTTTTGTTCCACTGTGTGAAACATAAATAAAATAATTACAAGCATAAGCCCTGGAACATCCCTTAAAAAATAACAATGACTGTATTTATGGTTTAAGGCTTGACTAGCAACACCGCACAGAGAACTTAAAAAATAGAGCATAACTATTTCACACTCAAGGATCACAGGCATCTATTTTGGGGGGTCTGAGGGCTTATGTGTGGCTGATCTAGCCCTTTTACTCAACCAATTAGTACAAATCAATACAGTAAATCTCTGTTTCATATTGTTTTCAAGGTGTCAGTGTCACATTCCAGCACTCGGCAAGGTCTCTTTTTGACTTGTGGCTGTTTCTGCTTAGGTGGCCTCATACACCACGAGCCTTTTTGGAGACATCACCGCCAAGCCGGCCACTTCTGCTGAATAATTTTCATGGTCAAATATTTGTTAATCCCTCCTACGTGATTGAGTTTTTCATACATGTACTATCTGGCTGTTTGTGTGATTCAAGTTTTTAATTTCACGCAGAGTTTGTTTCATTTGTTAATCTTATTTTGGGGTTGAGAGTTTGCTTTGTAAATTTCTCCCCCTCATTCTACAGACTAACCCCAACTTTTGTCTATGATTTTTCCTCAACTCACCATTCACACACACAAAATTGCCCTCAAACTACCAGCTAATTAGTGAATATGTTTTAGTTAGTGGAGAGAAACCCTTCTTGTAAAGAGGATTCTTCTATCAACACCAATTAAGAAAGCTACAAAGGTTGCTAGGTTAACGGCTGCTTGATGTATTACTATTAAATAACCAAACTTAATTTAACTTAGACAGTTCATCTTTAATTCAATATGGCTCCTTCTTGGGGGACCAGACACAAATGGTAAAATAATTATTGTTTAACCACTGTTTGCAAGACATTATATTTTGGTGCGATATTGTTTCTTGTCGCCTGTTTCCATTATTTTATGTCATCTGTATTTCGTACACAAAGTAGAGGTTTTTGCCATACATTCAGACTCCCCTCACAGGGTTTGTGATTCAAATGCTTAACCACTCTGCAAAATTCCAGTCTTATTGATTGGGTTATGGAGCCTATAATCCAAAAAAAATACATTTATCACTCTTTTGTAAAGGTCATTCAAAAAATGAGGGCAATAGAATTTACGACCTTGTAATATCTTGTCTCATATTTCCAGCTTAATTTTTTTTTAGATTATGCAAATTAGAAGATTTGCAATGTCACACTGTGTACATAATGTGGAAGGCAGGACTTTTATTTTCAGATAATTCATGGTAATAGGTAACAATATTTAGCTCTATTTTCTATTTTGTTTTGAAAGTAGTATGTTACCATTTCTGCTTGTGAGAGCTAACCATAAATAGGCTTACCAAATTCTCTTGACACTGTACAACTCTTCATACTAACTAGTAAGCTACGATGGTATGTCATTTAGCCTGAGGTGCACCCTGGTCAGCCTGTGTTCAGTAAGCTCTCAATAATGACAATAAAAACACTTTCCCCAAATCCTGTGCCAATAATATCTCTGAACATGACTGATTTCTAAAGACATGATTAACAGTTGCACAACTATTGTACTCACAGTAAGGCACATAATTAGCTGAATTATCATTCAACTACAGAAAATATTGTGGTAATCAGTGGTGGATCTAGACCTTGAGCTAAGGGTGGGGGGTTGCTTGCCCTGCCAGCTTTTCCTCCTGCGGTAAGGTAGTTTTGAGGTAAATGCAAGCATTGTGATATTTTGGTTCTTTCTTGGTTAGGATTTTGCTATGCCGACCATTTATTTGGAAGCGGTCATAAGCTGTGTAATTTTTGTTTTTGAAAAGCCACAAATTCAAGAAACAACCATGGCCCAAGTACCATATGATAAACTACTTTCTAACTAAGCTTGCCAAAGCCATACTGAGGAATATTGCGCCTTGGTCATTTTTGTTTGGACCTCGCTGCGCTCCATCTTTAGTTTCACAATGTTCAACCAATATTCCCCAGTATGGCCCTCCAGCTCGGTTAGTAAGAGCTTAATATTTCCAAGTTGTTACTTGTATTTTGATTTGCCTTTTGGGTCCTTCAACACACAGCATGATTCGTGAAAATACTCACCAGAATATAAACAAAATGTAAAAAAAACCATGACTTATAACCTTTTCCATGGAAATGGCTTGTATGGCAAGGTGAACAAGAAAGCAAACACTTGGATTTACCAATCAAAACACTTGGATTTACCTAAAGAACCAATCAAAAACAGAGGGAAAATGTTTGTTACATTAACATCAGCTATGTGTCTGGAACATCTGAAGAATTTTTTTCTCGTTCAAATAAAAAAAGTCGTCTGTGATGTCCTGTAAAAACAATTCTTCCAATATCTTCGAGTGAGTCGCCGATCTCAACACTTGCCGCCATTTTGAAAAGGCTTTTTAGTAGACCCCAGTCTACTGCATCACACCTTTTTGCTCGGACCCGCTCGTTTCACCGCCCGGTCTCTTTCCGCCCTGGTCAGAGCGAATACGCGCAGAACGTTGCCGTAGCCGTCGTCGTTTCTTGCAGTCAAGCTAAGTCACGGGTAACTACTTGGTGCCAAGTCACGCTTGACAAGTAGTTTTGAAATTTGAATTGAGTATTCAAATCTGCGTGCCAGTTTTGATCTTTGCCATCGAGATTATGAATTCCCGTTGATATTTCCTTGATATATCGCAAATAGTTCGCTATGAACTTTCCTTTCAATGTAAAATAAACATTGTTTGAAAAGTGAAAACTATTTCAAGCGTTTGATGAATTATTGTTCAGTTATTGTGCGTTTTTCGTATCAACTTTCGGAAAAATCTTCAAGATTCCGATCAAATCTCGTAAGCTCCGAACCATAGGGAGCCCACACAAACAGTGTGTCTGTTTGTATGTTCGAGATATAAAGAAATGTATGGAAAATATTGAAGAGTCCTAATATAGTAAACTTACATCGAGAAATGACTATGTTAAAGCTCAAAATAACCTCAGTTGTTGTGTATTGTCATTTGTGCGGCTGAAAATTGTGAATTTGAGCGATTTGGTGGGTTTTCCCTTGACTGTTACTACACGTCCTTAGAAGGAGACAAGGGTGGAAAGCTCATTTTCGACCGCTCCAGCGTCAAGCCGATTTTCACCCAGAAATTAGAATCGCCCGTCTTTCAAATCGAACACCAGATAAACTGAAAGGTTGACGCTTCTTCTCGTGCCATTCAATCGAAGATCCATTCAAAATCCAAGCGCTAACCGCCAAATAATTTTCGAGAAATGCAGCTTTCGAAGCGACCAGCATCCGCGGCCGGGATTTCGTGTGCCAAGGAGCAACCGTCACGCTGTTTGCTCCACACTGATTGGATGTTGCTAAACAATGCATCCAATCAGTGTGGAGCAAAGCAACCTTGGCACACGAAATCCCGGCCGCGGATGCTGGTCGCTTCGAAAGCTGCATTTCTCGAAAATTATTTGGCGGTTAGCGCTTGGATTTTGAATGGATCTTCGATTGAATGGCACGAGAAGAAGCGTCAACCTTTCAGTTTATCTGGTGTTCGATTTGAAAGACGGGCGATTCTAATTTCTGGGTGAAAATCGGCTTGACGCTGGAGCGGTCGAAAATGAGCTTTCCACCCTTGTCTCCTTCTAAGGACGTGTAGTAACAGTCAAGGGAAAACCCACCAAATCGCTCAAATTCACAATTTTCAGCCGCACAAATGACAATACACAACAACTGAGGTTATTTTGAGCTTTAACATAGTCATTTCTCGATGTAAGTTTACTATATTAGGACTCTTCAATATTTTCCATACATTTCTTTATATCTCGAACATACAAACAGACACACTGTTTGTGTGGGCTCCCTATGCTCCGAACAGGATTTCAGATGGTGCGGGATATTGCTGGTCACGCGTTTCATTTGGTGTCCTTATTTTCAAGGGAGTAGGGTACGGGAGGGGTGGGGGTGGGTGTGGGAGTATGTATGACTTTGTACACATTAGCAACGTGTCTCGTGCAAAGCACAACTGTTTTCGTCACGTACTTTTGATATGGCCAAAATTGAGGCCTCTTTAGTCGTTATTTCAGTATGTTCTTCTTTCCTTGTGGGAAGTGTCCTGGCCTCTTCAATAAGCGGCCTTTTTGTGAAGGAAACGAGAAGCGATAAACCACTTTCTTCTTCTTTATCATGGGATTCGGAAGCCGGAAGCTGCCTGACGTTGAACTGTTCACTTGCAGTGAACGCTAGTGAAGCTGCGAAGTTCCAAAGTTTAATGGTTAATGCCATTGCTATCTTCATGTTCGTTACTGTTGGAAACAAAACGGGTGTAGGAGGAAATTACTCTGAACCTCAGAAGTGGGCTTGGTTGCGAAACCAACGAGGAAGATTTCTGGCAACTTTGCCTTACGATTTTGATATTCTTTCGCTGACAACTTTGACAAGAGAAACCTTCAGTGTGGATCTAAATATAACTTCAACGCCTGCAGAATGTTTTGCAAACTTGCCCGGTAATTGTTTGTTGAACTTGATCGCTGAAACTATCGTGGATAACTTGACTGGACTTGTGGGAAGTGTCTGCACGCGGAGAGAAAATTTCAAGGATTGGGATAAACTGAAAGGTGGGGGGTATGAATGTTGTGAACGGAAAAGCAATTCCTCATTCATTTGTGACGAGGCAATTGAGGATAATCCATTGGTTGAGACAGCCATATTGCTGTTGAGGGCATCGTCAATCGTGTTTGGACTTTTTGCACCTCTGCTATTTAAGTACTTACCCAAAGGGTTGAAACGAGGGCCCAAGTTAAGATCAAGGGCAGTTTTTTCCAGAACAGAATCCGAAATGTCAGATTCAGGGGCGTCAGTGCTAGACATGATGGCATTAAATTCACGTCAGGTGTTGTTTGCATTGGATGGAGGAATAGTGGATATTCTGCGGGAACAAACAGAGTCCGTTTTTCTGTCAAGATTATGCCGCTGCCTTTTTGTTATATTGTTAAGTTTTCTTCCTCTTCTGCAAGGATTTATATATGTACACATGAAAAAAGAAGAAGCGGAAATATATAAAGAAAAGTTGCACGCTGTTGGAGATGTATTTATCACCATAATTGAGAAGGGTGGGCAGGTTGCATTGGGTTTGGCATATTGCTTTTGCATTGCACTCATCTGCATTGCAATTGCAATCCCTAGAACCTTACCTGACTTTGCTAGACGGCTTTCAGGGAGAAAAGATGAACGCACATTTCTTGGGTTCATGAAACCGGAAGGGCTAGTGGCCTCTTCAGACCAACGAGGATTCCAGCTCATGTATGAAAACATGGTTTTTCATCTAAACTGCCTTCTTAAGGTCAAATTTTGGAAGTTTCTCTTCTTAATTGTAACCTACCCATTACAAAAGTTGTGTGGACTGGATGTTTTTGAAGAGGATGCTGATTTTGGCTCGAATGCGGACACATCCGAGAATGGCAGTGGCTATGAACTATGTTCAAAGATTTGTACAGGAGTCTTACTACTCCTATTCTTTCCTCTTTGGGCTGTACTCATCACAACAGCTATTCTTCTATACATTTTTCCAGTTAGTTATGTGGCCCTCCGTATTTGGAAAATGCTGTTTCGGATTGAGGTCCAGTCACCGTGCTGTGACAGCATCCCTTCTTTTATCAAGATAACATCCTTTCCCATTTTGTACGTTATGTTTATAATTTTTTGCATTTGCGTAGAAGCATCATATTTCATGTTGGCAGTCGCCTTTACCTTAAATATTATGTTTCTGGGACGTGTAACAGGTTTTACCATCATGGGCCTTCTATTTTACATAGATGTCTACCTTCCTTATATTGTTCTTGGTGTATGGGTTGTTATATACAGCATAAGGGGTGTAAACAAATATTATGCACAGTTTACAAAACTGAAGACCACTGTTTTTGAGGAGTGCGAAAACTATGATAATATCACAAAAACAGAAGCAAACATTCGAGATACCTTCCGGGGCCCTATCGCTGGGGACAGGCGAACAACGTCAATGTCTTCTCTTTCAAGATCAAATTTCCTTGTGTCTGTTGATGAGTATGGTGTTCCTAGCATTCCTCTGGATATATTCCTTGCTTCATCTCATCAGCTTATGCCCTTCAAACGAATCTTCCTGGCAAAACTGTTGAAGGTGATAGCTCTTGGAAGCTATCTTGTGGTGTTATTTTTATTTGTCATGTCATTGACAGAGTATAATGCAGCTAGCACCGTTGTCCAAGCATTAGCTGTTTTTCTGCTGGGTGGGTTGCCTTTGTTTGCTTTCCAGAACTCAAATCATATATCCCAAGCAGAAGAGATCAGAGCAAAAAGTTATGTGAAAGACTTTATCAAACAATATGCCAAGAGGACATTATAAGCTACCATATACTGTGTGATGTGTGTTACAAAATGTAAATGATCAGGAAAGGAGACAAGCCATGCACGCATGCAATGTTCATCATCTAGTTCCACCCACATACGGCTGAGAGGATAATAGTACTGACAGTCAAACCTCAATTATCCAGACCGCCATTATTTGGCCTCTTTTTTTCTGGTCCCAATTTTTTTCATGAATATCAATTAAGATGTGCAAGAATGATTTTTCTACCAGTAAAAACATCCTTTAAAATCGCCAAATGAAGCAGAAGTGCATTCTACTCTTCTTTAAAGCAAAGTGAATTTAATATTTTTTGCATGTACCAGAACTTGAATTCAGAAATTTCGCATGCAGTTGTTTAGTGGGAACTAAAATACTTTTTTGTAGGATAATTTATACAATACAGTGTATTCAATTGGGCTGTTTTAAATTGAATGCATTCTGCTTGGATCTGGTTAATTATCATATTTTCGATTATCTGGACTATTTACTTGCTGTCCCAATGAGTCCGGATAATCGAAGTTCGAATGTTATGTATAAGTTCATTGTATATAAAGCTTTCCACAATATAATTTTTTAGAGTGAAAGAAACTTAATTGTTTCTTTGGTCTTTTTTTTTTCATTTTATTTTTGATGCACATATATCCAAGCTATTAAAATGGAAAAGACCATTTCATAGAAAGAGACAGTTATGGAGTATTTGAGCAACAATGAGAAAATTGTTAACTTTGTCAAGTGCCTTTTTTAGAAGTCCTTTGATGTTCCAGACTTCAAAATGATACTTGCACGTGATTAACCCATTGACTCCTAAGTGTGAGAAGTGACAGATTTTACTCTGTTTAACCCCAGAGAATTTTACTCATAAATATTGGGGCAGTTTATGAGTGAATGGGGGGTGAGGCTA
>NC_090869.1:65972568-66015068 GCF_036669935.1 Montipora foliosa | reverse complement strand
GTTCTGTTCGGTCGTGATTGTGTTTCATCGGCCCTGAAAAGCCCCTATGGGGAGTGGTCAATTAAGTATGTCTTTTTTTTGTATTTAAAAATTTTTATCATAATAATTATTATTACACTTGGCTTTGCCTTGAGTTTGTAAAAAAATTGATACATTGCATCTGATATGGTAAATATTTAACTTAAAAGTGGTTGTTTGGGCATTTAGTTGGTGAATGGCTGTACGTGTATGTCCAGTAATTTTGCTTAATTAATAATGAGTTTGAAAAAATTAATTGAAGGCTTAAAAGTCATATGAAATAAATAAGTATGTTACAGGAAGTAGTTAATAACATTTTGTTTGTCATGAATAATTACAAATAAACCTTTTTAGATTGTAGATGGATGCATAACCAACGATGGTGATGCGTTTCTGTATGGAGCAAGAACTGTTTACAAAGATCTCTGTATCAGTGGCAAGGTTAGTTGTTACATTGCCAAAACTTTGAAAAATGTGATACAGATCTGACACGAATATTGTATATAACTTACACTAGGTATTTTTGGTGATTCAAGGCATTTTCACAGGGAAAATCAAAAGAAACGTTTTTGTAAATGTCAATGACGAGAAATCTGTATCAGATGAAACATTTCTGTTATTTCCCATCATGAATTATTAATGAGTTTTATAAGCCAAGGCAGCTACTTCTGTTGGAGAGAACAGGACATCCACAACACTGAGGACTCAATCCCCTACTCTTTTCAAATAGTGTGGGGATCTTTAACGTCCCTCAGAGTTCATGAGCAAGAGATGTGAGTCTGGGACTACGGTTTATAGTCCTTGTCCAAGAATATTTGAAAGTTTAACCATTTGCAGATGTAACAAAGGCAGCACATTCTCCTAAGTTATTTTAAGATCCTGAGTGTTGATCCAGCCGGGGTTAAAACCCACAACCTCCTGCTTGACAGCCGGGTGCTCAACCAATTAGTTTTCTCTAGTTCAGTGGTTAAGCAACCATGCTAAAAGTAACAATTATTGATTGCAAAGTCATACAGGATCATCTGATTATTGCCAGAGTAGGCCAATGCACTGTACTTAGACATACATGTAGATATTATTAAAAATTGTAAAACTCACTTTGATTCTCATTTGATATTACCGGTAACCCATTGACTCCTGGGGTTCCCCATCGACGAGTAAAATAGTCTGGCATTAGACAGAGTAAAATACTCTGGCGGTAGACAGAGTAAAATACTAAGTAATTGGCCTGTTTAGGCCGGTTTAGGGGTGAATGGGTTAATCTCCAATTTAAATCTTCTCCTTTAGGATGCGTCTGTGGAATGCTACAAAATGGCGGATGTAGAGGCTCAGCTTAGTATGACGTCTTATTTGATGTTATTTTGAACATTATTATTGCACTTCTCAATGACTCTGAATTGACGGGCTGGCACAAATATTTGTAGTTTTTCATTGCTTAAATTAATCATGTGCAATTATAGCAGATCACATCAAGTCATTGGTATCAATGATTTTAATCCACTTTTTTAGTTTCTGTTTTAAACAAAATTAATGCTTAGACTTGAACAGACATTTTGTGTTGGATATCAAAATTGGGGTGTAGGGATGGCACAGTGGTGAGAGCACTTGCTTCCCACCAATGTGGCGTGGGTTCAATTCCAGACTCCGTGTCATACACTATGTATGTGGGTTGAGTTTGTTGGTTCTCTTCTCTGCACTGAGAGGTTTTTCTCCGAGTACTCCGGTTTCCCCCTATCCTCAAAAAAGAACCCAACATTTGACTTGATTTATGTTGATTGTTCATTTCAGTTTGAAGTGTCCCCAATTAGTGCTCCAGTGCTAGTCTGAGAACGACTAGACACTTAAATAAAGTTGCTTTCCTTTCCTTTCCTTTTTAATTATGGGCATTTTGGACGTACTGTAAGTAAGTGCCTTGGGCAAGACATACATTGTAAGGTCAACTTTTATTTCAGGTGATAATTTTTTAGGCTGAGCCTAAAGTAGTTTGCTTCTAAATTTCCTTTGTCTCCTGCATGAACTGTAGGCCTGATGATTAATTTTGTTCCTAAGGGCTAGCAGATGTTTAAGATTGATTTTAACCTGTAGGTTGACAAATTATCCCCTGAAATCAAAATGATTTGTAACATAATTATATACTGTACATTAAGTTAACTGTACATAGTGTCTGATGATGAAACACTTTGTAGATCTCAACAGGAAGACACTGGTTGCTCTTGCAGTACTGTTAGGTTGTGACTACCTTCCTCAAGGAGTGTCTGGAGTTGGGAAAGAAATTGCCATGAAGTTGATTAGGAGTGTCGATCAAGACAACTTAATTGACAGGTAAAACATACATGTACACGCGTTGGCGTGTGCATAGAAATCCCAATGTTGTTAACACCTTGCTAGGGTTGAGTATGACATAACAGCACCTTTTGGTTCGTTCAGTGTTACAGTACAATATTTATTTACAGAAGAGTACAGTTATTGTATGACACAGGCATTTAAAGGCCAAGTGGTCCTTGTGATCTAAGTTTAAATTTGGTGCTTATTGGTTGCCAGGCAGAAGAAAAGCAGCAGTACATGTAGGTTACTGAGGAAAAACGCACCTGGTGCAAGAACAGCCAAAAGACTGCTCCGAAGGCCTTCACCTGTACATGTATCATATATAGTATCTCCTGCATCGGCTTGCATAGCCACAGCAGGTGATGCTCCAGTAAAAGTGCAGCTCCATGATCTCAAGAGAGCAACGGAGGCCACGAAATTGTTAGCACAATTTTTGCATTTAATTCATTTATTGATTCTTAATTTCATTAATGTTCATACTCTGAAGTTCAAATTCCAATCGATATAATAATTATTTTACTCTTGCTATTCCATTTTTCACTAACGTTGGACCTATCCATGGTCCTGGAGCAAGTTATTGGATCACATCTAACTTACTTTGTGATTGGTGGATTAATCCTCTGCTTTGGTGGTTTCAGTTTTTAATATGCCATCATCTGTCCCATGAAAGATCATTAATCTTGGGACAGGAGTGATATCCGTCGTCATAAGAAATGAAATTCTGAAGATTGCTCCTTTACACAGGTTTAGCTATTTACATAAGGCCACAATAGTAGCAAGTATGATAAATACTGTAGGAAACAGACAACTTTTTTGAAAGACATGTTTCGGCATGCTTATGCCATCATCAGTTTAATGATCACTGATGATGGCATAAGCATGCCGAAACATGTCTTTCAAAAAAGTTGTCTGTTTCCTACAGTATTTAGCTATTTAGCATTAACTTACATGTAAAAATGATATCGAAAGCAGTAATGTTAGTTCTTTTCGTGGATGTTTGTTGAATGTTGCCTTGTTCATAATATTATTTTCTCATTCGATTCACTTCAAATAATAATTATAATATTATTGCAATTAAGGTTTTGTGAATGGACAAAGAGCACATGTCAAGATAAAGACCTTCCAAGTGTGGAGAAACTTGTTAGAAGGTACTAAGTGCTGAATAGTGAAGTAGTGAAGTCAAGCATTATGATGATTGGCCACTCCCCTAGGGGCTGTTTGGGATTTATTTTAATTAAGGTTGTTTGCAGGACTTAGCCAAACTTCTTGTGATGCAGTTTACAATCACTGTTAAAGGAAGTGAAAGATCCTCTAACCCCTTACCCCAGAATAAAGCTAGACTATGACATCAGGAACTTCCATTCCCTACTCTTTAATTTCCAACTTACAATGAGTAGAGGTTCGTTAATGTCCCACACAATTCAGTTCATAGCAAAGGCTGTATAAAGACAGGTCCAGTGGATTACTTTTAAAGAGGTATTGGCAGGACTGAGCGCATATGGAGGGCTCTGTAATATTATTGTGGAAAAGCTCTCGGAGGAGACTTACAAGACATTATCGGAAAAGGGAAAGACTTCACCACAGGTTTCTTCATAGGAAGTTTTTCTGCGATTGCCAAAGAAAGCAGAGATAAATTTTGAAAACGTGTTTTTCCATTGTTGCGGTTGTTTTGTACACCTTAAGGCTCATGGGAAAGGAATTTGATCAAAATGTTTAACGAAAGTGGCGGAGCAGTGACTCAGTAATTCGGGCCTATTCCACAGATCGGTGGTTTTCGTAGTATTGCTCCTTTTTTACACCTTAAGATGTCAATTGGAGAAACCAGTTCGGATCCTTACTTTCATTCACACCTGATGAAATGCATAATATACTCAAAACATGAACAGATTTGACAGAACTCTTACCTGTAAAATAATACTTTAATTTTTCAGCAAAGCTCTTAAAGACAAGAATTTTCCTCATCATAAGGTTAGGCTAGTTATACTGAAAGAAATTCGTTTATTCTTTCAACAAACTGTTCTTTCCATCACATCTTTCAATAAATAAGTGGCACATTAATTAATAAGCCATGTTATATGGTCAATTTCTAATCTAACTTAGGGGTTGGTTTACATGGACTTATTGACTGAGTTACAGACAGGAAAATAGAATTTTGGCTTGTGGTCATGGCATGCATTGTAACAACTGTTCTTGCCATTCATGATCTCAAGCCAAAATAATGTTTTTCTGTCCGTCCAGTGAGTGACCTAACAGTAATGTTTCATATTTTATCGTAAACAGCCAAGCAGAGTTTTGGTTAACACTAATTTAAAAGCTTCATGCAGTTCTTTCAAAGTTTTTGCCCATGGTGATGTTTGGGACAACTTTTATTATTGGTCAAAGCAACGTCACTTTCATTTGAGAGTTGTTCACTGGACCAGGTGCATGTATTCAGATGTTGCCAGTTAGTGACCCTTCACCGGCCTTTGGCTTAAGGAGTCACACACTAATTTTTGTTTCAGTTTACGAACTTTTGCAAGTTTGCCTTTTTGTCTTTGATTTCCATAATGATGCCATGTACATGTTGCATGTATTACAAAAATACAGAGGGTAGGATGTACATTACTGGATATTACTACATGTAGGTTTATTGAAAGACTACAGTCTGCCTTCATGTACTTCCATTGAATTCATAGGTTATTCAAGAGTTTTTGGCTCCTAAAGTTGTTCCTCAACGAGTTTCTCTCAAGATCATGAATCCAGAACTAAGGGGACTGCAGGTGACGTTAATTTTTTTATTGAAAATGGATAGTGAATTTTGGTGAAAAGCGTTTAAGGGGACTTGTTCTATGAAAAATTTAACTTTGGACTGCAAACCCTGGCTGGCTTGAGCTAACCAGGTTGAAAAGCCATGTCATGTCCATGCCAAAAATTTCAGCCCAGTCTGAAAACTTGCCATGTAATCGGGCAATTTAATTTCTTTCAGCACTTTAACAATTCTCTGTAAGTGTGCTATTTAAAATCCTTCATGAGAAAGATCTTTCAAAGCTCTCTGACTTCTCCAACTCAACTTTTCAAATTTCTGTCCATTTCCATCCTCTACGTCCACTGCTATACCAACCAAAAAATTATCTTTGTGAGGGTGCACTGATAAATTTTGTTTTTTGGTAAAGATAGTGTAGAATTATAATTTTTTGGTCTGAATTAATGCAAAAGCATCTTTTTGTTATTGAAGTAAGGGTAAAAAATCACCTCACACCTGCCCCCTTAAAATCTGGAATAAGGTCCTTCAAGGTTCACAAATGACCCTTGAAGACCAGTTAAGATAATCGCAAAAGACTTCAGAAAGAAAATTAAGTCTTTATGAGGATATTTGATGAAGTTCTTTAATTAAAGTTCTTTTGAACATTCTCATAATGAATAATTTTTACACTGGAAGCATGTAATTGACCATTTTCACATTCCCCATAATACACTTTGTTTGCCCCCCAAATTTTGCTTATTAAATAAACTATTGTTTTCAAATGCTCTTGGGACACTGCATATTCCCAAGAGCATTTGAAAACAATGGTTCATGCCAAATTTGGGGGGCAAACAAAGTGTATTATGGGGAATGTAAAAATGGTCAATTGTTGCAAGAGAGAAATGGTATGCCAAGATTACATAAGAAAATCAATGATTTGTTCACAGAATGAGTTGTTTCAAATTGTTAATTCCTTTCTTCAAAGGAATTTTGTTTGAGGAATTTAGACTGGCCAGAGGAATACACCCAAAGCAAGGTGAGAAATGTGCAACTACATGTAAATTGTACCGGTAATTATTATTAGCAACTACATCCACTTTACGTTTAAGTGCTACTGGGAAAACTGTGAACACCTGAAATATGTCTCGGAATGTTACAGTGTATTTCACAAATCGGAAATGCCTTTGCTAAACGGCAGAGTGTTTATGTTTGCGGGTCAAGAATTGTGTCGGCTTTAGATTTTCCAGATAATTGATTAAACCTGAGCTAATTCTGGTCGTTTGTGAATAAAATAGATAACTTGAAACTTGTAAACTAGGGAAAAACTATTTTTTTAGCCAAAGAATTTCCTTTTGACAATTTTATTCAGATTGCGGTTTTGGTGCATGAAGTCCTCAAACATGATTGGCCTAAAAACAATAAGCATTCAGGGGCTGCAGAGAGGGAGGGGCTGGGGGGCTATAGTCCTTCCCCCCCCCCCCCCCACTTTTTCCTACAGTGCTGGTTTTGGCTTGATTAAAGACTTAGACCGCGCACCGGTGGCTCAGTTGGTTGAGCACCGGACTGTCACGCGGGAGGTCGCGAGTTCAACTCCGGCCGGACCAACACTCAGGGTCTTCAAATAACTGAGGAGAAAGTGCTGCCTTTGTAACTACATCTGCAAATGGTTAGACTTTCAAGTCTTCTCAGATAAGGACGATAAGCCGGAGGTCCCGTCTCACAATCCTTAAATGTTAATAATCCTGTGGGACGTAAAAGAACCCACACACTTGTCGCTAAGAGTAGGGCACGTAGTTCCCGGTGTTGTGGTCTGTCTTCTGTTGTGTATCATGGTTGGGAGGGTAAAAAAGGGGCCACAGTAATTGGCGCAAGCTGTTGTGGCGCTCTGCCAGCTTGACTGGCAAAGTTAATGAAATAAAATAAAAAAATACTACTTGTATTTGTCAAGACCTAGACTCCCCCCCCCCACAAATCCCAGAGACTTTTGCTGAAAGCTCTCGTAAGTGACCATCCTGTATTGTTTATAATAGAGAATGGGCTCTCATAAGCGACCAGCTCTAGTTGCAACCACTTTTTCGAATAACCCTGAGTGGGTGGTTCCTTATGAGAGCTTTGACTGTATATTAATTTTAATGAAAATTTGGCTTATGGACCACAATATTTCTTTAAAAGGTTTTACCATTGATCACTTACTGGCAAATGACATCATTATTGGATTACCAGTCAACCACTTTGGTTCAACCAGAGAAGTAAGAGTTTTTTAAAAGATAACAAGATATAGTATCTGATGCATCCAGGAAATAAAAAATTATTGAATATGTCAGAAAAATAATTTTTGAATCAACCAACAATGAAACCATCAGCATCTTGCCCCAATTTTTGCCCAGCCATTGCACAAAGAATCTGTAAATGTCTTGTCTATATCTAAGGGGGAGAAGACCCTTGCATAGAAATAATGGAGAGGTTCTTAGTCTCCTTTCAGGGACTGCTTGTTCTTAAATCACTGATTTTGATAGGAATTTCTTATCACTTAGCTGTCAGGGGTGTTATACACGTGCACCATATTTATAAGGAGACAAGAATTATAATAGGACAATATCTTAAGTTTGTGTACTGCTCACTGTTTTGCTGTTTTAACCCATTGACTCCCAGGGGTTCCCCATTGACAAGTAAAATATTATTGTCTCGCATTAGACAGAGTAAAAATGCTAAATCCAGAGCTGGTTTAGGCCAGTTTGGACATCAAAGGGTTAAATAATGGGGACATAGTTTTTCAGTGAGTGATTAAAGGAATATGCTAAATAATAGTGAAAGTGGTCAAGCCATGTTCAAATTGGTAAGTCTTTCTAATGGCTCGGTTGGGGAGAGTTTTGCTAGTATCTGCAAGTATCTTTCTAAACTGTACTATCCGTCCACTAACATTAACTTAAATTTACTTCTCACCCTGCTCATTTCAGAGCTTGTAAAGACCTTAAAATTTATTCCTTTCTTGAATCAAAAAACAGCATAAAAGACTTTCATGTTCATTTGCGTTTACTTTATAGAATAGTGAAAGCTCGAATCCAGCAGAAGGTGGAATGCTATGAAATTGAGTGGCAAAATGTAGGATTAGGTGAAACATGTCCTGATTCTTTTGTTACTGTTGAAACAAGAGAAGTAAGTAGACTTTTAATTTAAAGCATTAGTTTTTTATTGATTATTTAATAATAAGGCTGCAAGAAAATTTTTTTCAAGTGACCATTGAGTGTGTGTGTTATGCCACTATTTAGGAAAAATGACAGCCAAAGTTTAAGCAACAAGCCACAATGAAATTGTGGAATGATTGATAGTATTGGTTGCATAAAAATGAATATATCATGATCATACATATACCGTACATGGTATTATAATTGTTATTTGCGTGGTATGATCAGCCTATTCAGCAGCCTCTATTTACAGTGTATATGATACAGCCTGCTACAGTATATTATTTTAAAGTTTTAAAAAATTTTTATTGTTGCTTGATTCAAATCCCTAGGGATGTACATGTAATATTAATTATGATGATTATTATCTTACTATCCTGGTTTTCATGAACTTTACTCCTTGTTTCTTCCAGCTGAATTATTTTATATTATGACTGTATGTTTTGGGTGCAAAGTTGAATTGGAAAAAGGCTGTAGCATATTGTACAGCCTTCAAACTTGGTTGGTGTTAGTAAGAGGTAGTTATCCCAATAATATTGTTTTGCATACAGCATATGTTTTCTCTACAAATTAGTGCAGCTGGTTTGGTATCCCTGGAAATCTGCAGGGAGTTTTTCAAAATACCAGTTACCACAAACAGCACAAAAGCCACCTAAATTTGTTTTTCCCCAGACTGAGCCCATCAGTCATTTTTAAAATAATATTGTAGTGTTTGAAATTTTGAAATTAGGAGCGAGAAACAGTATCTGAAGGTCCCAAATGAAATCTTTATTATAAAATTAATAATTTATCACTGAAGCAACTAACCCATGTGCCCTCTTATAGTGGTGCAGCCTTGCAGACCAATCCTGTTCCAGTATTGTAGAGGATTATTATTTTGAAGGGACTTTGCTCAATAACTGTGCATTCTGTGTATTTTACTCCCTGTTAGCTTGTTAATAAAGTTTATCCTGAAATTGAAGAGGAATTCAAAAATGCAGTGGCTGCAAAATCACTGAAAAAGACAAGTTAGTTGACAGACTCTTAAATAATATTCTCTGTTTTGAGTATTAATTTTCTTTCCATGCTAGCAGGGTCTCTTTTCTTTTTGTGTTCACTGGGTAAAAGTTAAGAATCTGATCCCACCAACGCATTAGCCAACATGTCGGCCAATGCATCGGTCGACACCCCACCAACACTCTACCGAGATGTCGGCCCACACACTACTGACGCGTTGGCCGACACACTACCGACACGTTGTCACTGAGCTGACGAGTACGGGAAAAGAGACCTCTGCTATGGGTCGAAACTCACTTTGATACTACTGCTGTCCACATCCTAACTGTCAAACCGCATTCTCCATGATATATTTGCTGACTGTGACTTGAGCCTGCTGTAACCCGCGCATTCCTCGTAATAGGACAATCAAGTAAACCTGGGATCCTCGCAATTATTTACAATGCAATTTTAGCAATTGCATAGAGAAGGCTGAAAAATCCAGGACTTCAACAGGGTTTGAACCAGTGTCCTCAGGATGCTGGTGCAATGCTCTAACCAACTGAGCTACATGTATGTATGTTGGGAGCTGGTCATTTGTGGGTTCATATGTTCCCATGAATTCCCATCATTCATCATGGGAACATAACACAAAAGTAAGCTTCTTGTGACTTTGCTCCTTGCATGAAGGGTGCTGAGTGCAGCTAAATATAAATAAATAAATATTGCTAGTGCTAATCACCCTTACTTGCAGTCGAGGACTGAATTGCGAAGGGTGCGGCTCACGACATCGGGCTGAAAGCTTACAAAGGCGCGTCTGGCTGCCGCTATACAGTCCATGTTTGATGTCGGAGCACAGCACCACAGCTAGATGTTAATTAGCTGTGAGTCGATTTTGATGAGGGAGGAAAACCGGAGTACCCAGAGAAAAGCCCTCGAGTCAGGTTGAGATCGAGTGAAACTCAGCCCACATGCTGGCCGAGGCCAGAATTGAACCCCGGCTCGCAGTGGTGGGAGGCCCGATAGATAACCACTAAGCCACCCTGCTAGGGGTATTTATGCCCATTACTGTTGAATCAGCTATCATATCAATTATAATAAAATAACTTTAACAATATGTCCATTATAGAGAGGAAGCAAGCTCAAAAGGTGTCAACTTCCCGTTGCTCTGAAAGTGAAATTGACTCACTGTCGAAACAAATGAAAGATTTAAGTGTGGAGCAACTGCCTGAAGATTGCTTTGCATCTTCAATCACGGCTGAAAAAGTACCTGAATCAGCTGCCAAGATTTGGGAAGAAGACTCACTGCAGGACATCATTGATTCTATATTGCCATCCGGTGGTGATCACCATTGTAATTCCATGGAAAGCTGTGCTTCCTCTGAAGGACTAAAAGACGGTAATACTGGCAGTGATTTTGACAATGATAGTGATGAAGAAGGCAGATGTGACCGTCAAAGTTCTGATGATACTAAAAGTGTCTTTAAAAATGTTTTCAAGCCCCCTAACTTTAAGATAAACGTTAAGGGGAACACCGACATTAACCCGGTGTTCAAGTCAAGGGATGAAAACCATACTGGCCTTGATAAAAAGGATTCTAATAATTTGGAGTCAAAGGTTGCAAGAGTTGATTCGGACCTATTACATTGCATGCTTGAAAGAAGAGAAAATAAGGAGTGCAGTTGTAATCATAATGCCTCAGTTACATCGCATATAAGGAGGAAACTGGATCAGAAACGTATCTCATGCAGTGAAAATTATGTTGTTGTTGATTCAAGTGATGAGGATGATTATTCTAAGGAGCCTTGTTTGGAACACAGTTTGAAAACAAAGATGACAAACAACCGACTGAATGGTATGAACCTGTCTGAGATCTTTGGGTCCAGTGACCTTTGGTGTAGTGATGATGATGATGAAGTGCTTACCAGCCTTGAGCCTGATAAACCTTCATCATTTCTGCATTCCACTTCACAGTTGGCAGATTCCAGGAATGGAAATGCATGTTTGTCACGCAACACTGGTGTCACTGAAACCATAACCTCCAAATTTGAAGTGCATTGTGCTAAAAGTACAACAAAAGAATGCAACTCAAATGTATTACAAGAGGCAGTTTACGTGAAACCTAACACCGTTTCAGGTAAAGATAAAGATTGCAGCCCCAAAGTTAAAAAAGTGACCATAAGAAAAAGAAACCCTTGCAAATCATTTGTAAAGGATTCTCAAACAAACACACAATGTGGTGGTGTAAATGAAGCAAACATTGTGAGAAGCCCTGAAGTGCTTCAAAAACAAGAATCGTGGAAAGAGAATAACATTAATTATTTATTTGCTGATGAAGACCTGTCTGTGCCACTGCTTGAGAGAATTAGGAAGAATCTCAGCACAAGACCAAGGCTCACTTCAAAAACTTCCACCACTGGTTTATGATTCTGAGTGACAGGAAACAGGAGATGGGAGAGAAGCTTGGCCCTGACTGTAAGCAACACAAAGGATGCCGCCGCTAAAAAAGGTTTCAAATAGTGGACCATCAAACTAAACACAAAGAGCTGATTGGCATTAATTTGCCCAGTTAGGTTGCTGTTTAGGTTGTTTGATTTTCCAGGGTTGTGTAGAACATTAATTTTTAAGTAGCAGAAGGACTTAACAAGCTAGACAGTGTTCACTCCTTTTGGCATATCGTATCCTGCAAAAGTTCCAAAGGGAATGAAAGAAGCTTTCAATAGACCAACTTTGATATCATATTAAAAATCCGTTGTAGACAGAAGACATCGCCTTGAGGCTCCAAGGACAAAACTCATACAAATCCTTATTACCCCAGAACCTCAAAATCATGTTTACTGTTTTAAGCTGATTTTAATATAATGTTATATCGAAAGTGGTCTATTGCATTGGTTGTTGGCACATTTTCAAATTTTAGCAAACTTGTTGTCCATCTTTCAAATCAGTTCTCACTGACTTATTATAATAATAGTGATAGTGATAAACAAAACTGTAACAATAATTATCAATAATAGTTGTTTATTTACTCGTCCTGTAGCACAAGGCTAAATTGCAATTATTAGAGGCAACATTAATGGTGACATAGTTTTTCATTGAGTGGTTAACCCATTGACTCCCAGGGGTTCCCCATTGACGAGTAAAATCGTCTGGCGTTAGACAGAGTAAAATACTAAGTATTACCGGTTTAGGCCGGTTTGGACATCAAAGGGATTAGCACCATAAGCAGCGATAAAATCAATATAAATGGCAAAAAATATTGTACTATAAATATTAATTTATTATCCTATAAAAGTTATAAATATTATTTCACACAAGCCAATCAGAGCTAAGCATTTCCTATGAATACAAAGTCATTGTGGTACTTCCTGGATTTCCTGTGAATACAGTGCAGTATTTCATAAAACTTTGAATTCAGCCATGAAATTCAAAACATTTTGAATATATTATTAGCTGGAGATTGAGTGGAAAATGGCCAGCACGTTTGCATGTTTGTTGAAATATGGCCTCATCCTCTTGGTAAGTGAATTTTTTTGCTAAACGCTTATTGTATACAATAAATTTCTTGTGAAATATTCTCCCACATTCTATAGAAAACCATGGAAAACCATCAAGATAAAACTAATCAGAAATCATTTTACATTGCACATTTGAATGTCTCATTTGAACTTACAATAAGTTACACATATCATTCTGCTCTTTTCAATACATTGCTCTCTCTTGGGAAGTGACTAATATCTCCTGACCATAGGCCGCAATCATGGATAATGCTTGTGTGCACGAGGGTCACTCTTTCTTTAACTATATTATTATGTAACTTGGAATAGTTGATTGGAAATAAAATTAGAGTACATTTTGATTGCTTTCAAATCAATAAAAAGTCTGCCATGGAACAGTTGCTAACATTTTGTTTCATAACATACTAGTAGGTGTAAATGCTCACAGAAGACATCATGCTATTATTGACTTCAAACGGTAAAAGATCTTGTTAAACGTAGTTAAATCTCCAGTTTTAAACCTTTTGGCTTTGACAACAAGCCAGTCATTTTTCATCAAAAACTGATAAATTCTTGGGTGGCAAAAGCGCTTATCATCACCCGATGCATTCTTAAAATAAAGAATTTTGATCATTTGATTATCTGGTATATCGGATTCAAAATTTCAGAAATAGCTCATTGTGCAATGCATTTTCTATCAATTATTCAGCTTTTTTTTCGGCCTTGTGCTAATGCGGCAAAAAAATGTCAACAAAGATGCGCTATTGCGTTACACAAACCTGACCCAAGGTCATGCACAGTTTGCAAAAATGTGCTTCAATCAGGGAGATTCACATCAACTACTGTAGCTGAGACCATGAGACAATGGGAAAAATATTACTTTGAACAGATTCTTGGACATTGAGAACAGTCAAAGTGGACCACCCCTTTGGTTTTTCCTTTTGGTTTTCAACCACTCTCTAGAAATTTTGGAGGAATGCAAAGCTTGCATCTCCCTAAATGGTCTAATTTTTGATCAAAAATAACACAAACAGGCTGTGAGAAGTTATACGTATACATGTACTGTACATGGGTCAAGGGATCTTAGATGAGATAGAACAGAATGCATGTACTTGTAAAGTACCTAGTTTGTTTTATATTTCAAAGATTTCCAAACGTTGTTACAAACTTGACAAAAAAGGATCGATTGTTTCATTAGGGTCATCTCCGACACCGCACTGGTGACTGGACGTCATCAGTCTATCCTTCATGTAGACAACATTGAAATGGTGCCACCAGCTATAAGCCAGTACAATAAGTAAGTGCCACCATTGGTGACTGGCACCCACAAAATTCACTTTACCTGCAGATAAAAATGAAAAACTGGGAGTGAGAATCCAAAGTTAGGGACCAAAATAGCATAGGGAATGCTGTCCATATCTTGATCTGCATAGCTGGCGTGAGGCAAATAATGGCAGCAAAGCCACATGGAGAGTGGGGAGGGGTGCTGTCAAATCCCACAGCATCCCTCCAATTCTCCATGCAGCTTTGCCACTTGTTATTTGACATGTGCTCCTGTGCCAACAATCTCGTCAGCTACGCAGGCCATCCATATCCCTACTGCAAGGCCTTGACTAACCAAATTCAAGGATTTAGGTTTTGGATCTTCCTCCAAAAGACTTTCTTTTAAAACTTCGAATTCAAGAAAGAATTGATGATAAACTCTCAATGATGTTCACAAAGGATTATTCAACCTCCGACGTTCCCAGGGTCTCTTTGTCAATGAGCACGATGGAGACCGTGGGAACGAGGTTGAGGATTATTAGGGGTATATTTAATTATTAAAAACTGGATCATTGGATAATGCAATTTGAGAGTTTTGATTGGCTTAAGCCATCATGGGTTATGAGCCATTATACCATGATCTACAAACACGGCAAGCATATGCGTGATTTTTTGGGCCTTTTTATTTTTATTGTAGTCTAGTTTTCTATATTTTGGGGGCGTTTTTAATAACACAATTATTATTCCACTGGCGCTTGTTGGATATGACATGATTATAGCCAACTCGGCGCTACGCACCTCATTGGCTATCTATCATCTCATATCTAACGCACGCTCATGGAATAATTGTTAAGTATACTAGTAAGTAAGCAAAGTTGTTTTGGACTTTACTAATAGGGTTGATGCCTTTACCTGGGAACCATCTTTCTGGTATTTTTAAAGCATAAAATCCTACAGCAATTATTCCAAGCAAATACATAACAACCACCTTTGGAAAAAGGAGCTGAAAAAAAAAAAAAAAAGAATATTTGGGAGTGGAACTTAAGAGATTTTACTCTGTCTAACGCCAGACAATTTTACTTAGGTGTCGGAGTGCCCCAGAGGAGTCAATGGGTTGATGTACATTAACTTAGAAGACATAATAATAATGAGAAGTCCTTTGAAAAAACTAAAAAGGAGATTAATGAACACAATTGAACTCCAAAACATCGCTGCTTCAGAAAAACAGTCAGGAGAATGTCCACATTTGGTTTTAGTATGATGGCAGCAGGGACACAGTTGAGGGTAATTTTGAAGTGCTTCCCCCCAACCAACTGTAGGCCAATTGTTGGCCGACAGGCTACCAAAAGACACTACCGACTGGCTACCAAATTAAAGATTGTTGATGCAACCGAACATGAGCTCATCGTTGGTGACCTGCAAGGAAAGTTTCTCTAGGAGCTGGAGGCAGCCCCGGGTTCGGGGGGGGGGGGGGGGGGGGGGGGGGGGGGGGGGGGAAGTGGGGGGAACCCCTAAAAGAGGCCATATTAAAACACAGAGAAATAAAAAATACAGTGACTTTTGATGATGGCAAAGACATTATCATCTCATACTTTCACCTATATTTCTTTGCACGCAACCCTAATGGAGACCTTCACGGCTACATAGTGCATTTTGCCCAGAACACCACAAGTAAGACCAAAATCCGAAATTTACACCCCTAAGCGAGACGACGAGGAGTCCCCCCCTGGGGAGGCATCATGCAGGAAAGAACATCAGCGTCATATACGTCAGTGTGCCCATGATGAAAATTTGAAGTGTGCATCTATGCATGAAGCAATGTATAATTATTATGGCTTCTTTAGGGGCCACTAAGTTTGCGAAAGCTAATAACCAACAATAAAGTAAAACACATGAAAAACATTCCCACATCTTGACTCGAAAATTGGCAATTTTGTGCTTCCCTAAATGACAAAACTCGGACCGGATCACTAACACCAGGAAACATGCTCAAATTCTGTGCCTTTCTCTCTTGTGTAGTCGTCTCCTCATTAATTGAGACTCGTCGAAATGCTTTTTTCCAAAGGTGATTACAGATTCTGAAGTGGACTTATGAAAGATATGATTGATATGACGAATTGACTGCGTACCCAATGGTCTTTTTCAAACATAAAAACTGATGATAATTCTTTACTTTACCCCAGTCCCGTCTAATTGCACAATAGCCTGATTTAGCAACAGAAAGGGAATGCCAGTTGACGATGGCGCGTGCAGCAAAAACATCCATATTAGGTCATATTAGTTGAGTAGAATCCCAACTATTCTGCGGGCTCTCCTTTTGTCAACTGACGTTCCCCTTCTGTTGCTAAATCAGGCTATTGTGCAATTATTGTCATGGACTGGGGTAAAGTAAAAATTTGTCAGTTTTCATGTTTGAGGAAGAAGACCATCGCGCACGCAGTCAATTCGCTTATTGACATCAATTCGTCACATCGTATCTTTCATAATTCCATTTCGGAATCTGTAATCACCTCTGGAAAAAAAAAAATTTCGACCAGTCTTAATAAATGAGGAGATGACAACACAAGAGAGAAAGGCACAGAATTAGACTTCTCCTGTCTTCAGCATGTTGTCTGGTGATCGTCTACTTTTGGTGGGGATTTTGTTATTGATCCGATCCGTGTTTTGTCGCTCCGGCCCGGTCCGGTCCGGTCCGGTCCAGTCCGAACCGATCCGATTCGGTCCGGTCCGATCCAGATTTTACCAATGGCCTATAAATGTGATTGTTGAAACATGTCAGAATCTCTGTCAACATGGAATTGCAAATGTTTTCCGGCCTTCTTCGTTTTTTAAGCTATAGTTTTACAAAATATGTGAGGCAGTGAGGTATATATTAAGAAGGAAAACATGTAACCTGAAAGCTAACTGTTGTAAATGAGTGTTTTGGCTCTCGCTCTATTTCTCTTAGCTACATATTGAAATTTTCTCTTCGTCTTCTTCCTTGGCTTCTCTCCAGGATTTCTTACCTTAAATTTCTCAAATTTCGTCACCTCTTCTCTCGTGCTCTTTTCTGTTCTTTAATCTTTATCCCGTTGCTCGTCACTAATATGATTTCCCACCAGAAAAACGCAGTTTTCCAATGAAATGCTGCCACACAATTTCCCGGCAAGGAAAATTGCCAGAACATTCTCGTCCCCAGAGGCTGTCCTGCCTCCCCACCTCCACCCTGACAGTCTCTGTATGACTGAGGTTATAATGTAACTGTTGAAAAAGCCCAAACCCCTTAGAAATGCCAACCTTATGCCTAATTAGGCCTAAAACAATATTTAGGCTTAACTGTTAGCATTTCTAAAGGGTTTGGGCTTTTTCAACAGTTACATTATAACCGCAGTCTGCATTTTACACTGAGCGATAAGCAAACACCAAATTCTTCGTGGAACGCTAAGTCTGACTTGCTTTGCTCTTATGTTCACATACCTTGACAATGTAGTCATTCCATCCCCCAAGTAATAAAACCCAATGCACAGTGGGTGCAATACCATATGCAACAAGGCTACAGAACATTAACAGTCTTCTTGACGCCCATCTAGATGTTAAGAAGGCAGGGTGAAATTGAAGTGCTAGTGAAGCAAAAGTTAGGAAACCTGCACAAGTTAGATGCAAGACTTGCCAGACCTGCAATCAAAATAATGCAAATAAGTACCTAACAGCATACTTAATGTGCCTCTATGTTAAAAAAAAAAGGAAATCATCTGTTTTCTTCAGACTGTTCTCTTCACAGCAATTTTTAAATTCAATGGACAGCCATTAATTGCTGGTTGGGCTTTTAGCTGATTTCTGCTTTACAGGCTTGATTGAGAGGAAAGTGTCATTGCTTACTTCATAAAGATTGCAGTATGTGAAAGTGGAATATTATTCAATATTTGTTGTGGGACTTTAGACTCTCCAACTTCTGAGTTTAACGGTTGTTAGTAAGCTAATTCTAATAATTTATTGATGGAAGTCCATTAAATCCCAACCCTGAAACTTATATTACAATCAGGGATGAAAGCTGACTTACCTTGTGGCAATAGAATCCATAGTATATTGCAGGAACATAGCAAGCACATAATCCAAGGGAGATACCAGCTAGATCCAGTGACAGCCACAAGTGGAAAATTCTCTCAGAGTGACAACAAAACAAATGGTAAAAAGCAGAAAATAACATGGAAGTCTAGAAAAAAAGAAGAAAGGAAGACATGTTGACGTTCAAGTTTTTCTTGGCTTAAAATTTTCAAACCAGTTCACTTTTGATTTTTCTTTGTCTGGTATTTATTATAATCATAATTTCAAACAAAGGAAATCAAAAATGAGACTGGTTTAAAAAATGTTGAACCAGGAAAAAACTCAAACCACAACAAATGTGCTAAGTTAAATTAAAATGGATGGGTGAAAAAAATTTCATAGCATTGTTGATTGTAACTTTTGCCATTAACTACGAAACGGTGAAAACTAAACTAAAAAAAGAATTTTATTATTATCGTGGCCCCTTCTCTCCTGCAGAGTTGTAAAAGTTCCTTATAAAACGTTTTTGTTTATGTTCTTGAAATTGCTTTCTTTTTTACTGTTTTCTGTCTTGACTCTCTTATGAAATTTTTACACTGTCCCTGTACTTGCCTGCTGGAACGGAGAATGTACAGTTTTTAAAATTTGCCCGTAAGATTGTACAGATAACATAAAATTATACAGCCTCCCAAATGGTACATGTAAAGCAGTACTTAGCATCTAAACTTGTGTTCTCACCATATAACCTGCGAGTAGCAGTGATAGCACAACGTAATCAGAGAATGTCCCATCATTTTCTGGAATGGTGACAAAAGTATCCACAAGAAGGAGATAAAAGAAGTAGAAAAAGCCAACCAAATGTGACCAGATATTAATAGATTCATTGGAAAGAACAAACAAACTGAAACAAAAAAAAACGTAAAACTGCTTTAATACATAAAAAGTTGTGACTTGAATTTTGGGTTCATGGGCACTTTTTTTTTAGACAATTGGCCGTACATCCCGGATATCGTTCCATGTTTTGACGACCGCCAGAGTGGTAGCTTACTTTAACCTTCCGAAGTTACCTTTTTATGCACATCCTGAAGGGCAAGAATGCCCTATATCCGTGGGTTACATACGGATTTCCACGGAGGAAATACGGTATGTCATGGTAATCGAGGAGTTTGATAGACTTTGATTCCCGAAGGAAAGGATTTTTTGTGTTCGTTTCAAACCCTCTTTCGTTGAACTCCATTACAACGAATCGGAAATCCTACAGAAGGAGTTTCACCGAAGCTTTTGTATTACATTTTCCAAAATGGGCTTTAAAAAACAATTTTCGCTTTTCCTGGGCTTGCACGCTATGCGGAAGGAAAAAATTTGCTATTTTTGGCGAAAACCGTCAGGCGTTAGGGTAACCACATTGCTCACCACATTTGGTCATGATTTCCAAATATAGACGGTGTGGGAGCGGAAATGAGAAATTAACAACAGCGATAAATCGGAAGCTGATCATGCCTTTGTGTTATTCTGACCGCATCGTTTTGGTGACTTGAGGGAAGAGTTGAGATGTCGACAATACGAGAAGAATACTTGAGGAACTTGCCCCATCCAAATGTAAACGAGACTCTGAAATGTAATACACAAAGTGCTATAAAACTGCTGAAAACAGGTAAGCTTGTTCAAGAATTCTTCTGCAGTAAGATATTCGATTCGCTGCTAAAAGAGTAATAATATTATTTGTCGCACTTTTCTACTATCAACTCATACCATAAAGCTCATGCATTTTCGAGCAGTCGTTTTAGCAACAAGATACCATAGTTTGCCAATCGAGACCACAGCTGCTGATTTTGTACAATAGGAATTCTTTAGAGATGGTTTACAAAATGGCACTTGAGGCGTGTCTCTTATCAAACAGGAGGTTTAATTTCCATAGCGCTTGAGTTTTCATCCGCCATGGCAATTATCCCATGTTGACTTCATATTATTACTATTCCCTCGAAGAAAAAATTTCAATGTGCATGATGCATGGCAGAAACTTATTGTAATTATAAGTTGAGCTTAATTATATTGATTTTTCAACTGATCGTCGGTTGTGTTTAAAGTTGATTTAATAATTATTACGCTCACTTTTTTTCGGAATTGTAAATACCAGACCACTTTGAATGCCCCATTGTCTTCCCGGCAGACTATTGTCTTCTCAGCAGATCAAAAGGCATTTTATTATTCACGTATAGCGAGAATTTTGTACGATAAACCTTACAAATAGAATAATCTATATTTTATTCACGTCCAAGTATGAAAGACCCGGGTGTTCTACAGTGTCATATTAATTAATTTATGCAGGATATTGCCCATATTAGTTTTGTGTCACAAACATTCCAGCTGATATAAGAAATAGTATTAAAAATAGTATACATTAGTGCCTTTAGAACATCAGGTCACCTAAAACAATTGTCACCTTGAAAAAAAAGATATGTTTTTGCTTTCCTTGATTTTCCCGTTGATGTTAGCCCGCCCCTTCCCCCAGACCCCGCTCAATTTCTTTGGCTCGTTCTTGTTCCCTCACCTCCACTATCTGAGAGCCTGGAACAGTCTACGTTGATGTCAGCTTGAATGGCCTGGTACATGTATTTGTCCAATAAAGAAGCACCACATCTCAAATCAATTTCGCCATAATAAGTTTGGCAAAGTTCATCAGTTATATAACCTACCTTTTTACAAACCTTTTGCTTGTCATTTTTTTTTTGTTCATTTATGAAATGGGAGACTAGGGCTCAGTGGTTCATAGCACTCGCCTCCCACCAATGTGTTTTACATTTCAATTCTTGGACCTGGTCATTCTCGTCACCAGAGCTCACCAGAGCCTTGGATCGACACAAGGCTCTGGGAAACTCTACATCTAGGAGAACATGCGCGTAGGGTTCTTGTAGCCAAAAATTGGCTATTTGAACCTTACGGTGCCTGCTCACTCCTCGTGCTAACATGAATGCACCAATTAGAGACGCTTTTGATTGTTCTTCACGAAAACCAATGAGAAGACAGTTTGTTTCAGGGTTCCCCAGAGCTCTTCTCACCCTCTGTCAAGAGAAGAGCTCGAAGGTTGAGATAGGGACCTGGTATCATAAGTCGGTTGAGTTTGTTGGTTCTCTACTCTGCTTCAAGAGTTTTGGGGGTCTTTTTTCCTGCAAATAACTGAAGTTATAGTCCACATTGCAACCAAATACGATTCAAATACCCAAAGGTTTTTTTTTTCTGGGTACTCCAGTTCCATCTCTCTCCAAAAGAACTGACAGTTGATTTTATTTGATTTGAGTTATTTCAATGCACAGTGCTGCAGCACCAGAAGACTTGATACTTGCATAAAAAAAAGTTCATCATGATCCCTGGTGTAATTATGCCCATTGTTTTTTTTCTAGTGGGTGAATTTGCCTATAAAGTTGCATCAGCTAAAGAGCAGTTGGGAAACCAGCTGTTGTCCATTGTGGAGTCATTTAGGAAGAAAAATGCAGACATGAAGAGAGACAGGTAGGAAAAAAGATCAGACTATACTCACCACTACCAGTTCTTTGAAGCAAATCTACAGTGTAGCACTTATACAGTATATCAATATAAAGCCCTGATCATTTAAAACCTATGCATGTAGGTTGTCATAGTATTTTTTGCTACTGTAGAAACAACTTGGCACCACTTGCTTGTGCAACAGTATGGTAGATTTAATGATGTTGTGTCTTTCACAAAAAGTGACAGCAGTGATAAGACAGTGCAGCACCCGTGTCCTTCTTCTTAGCCATTCCAGTTGTAAATCCTGAATGCTGCTTCTGGTGGATGAAATTGACTGAATGCAAAAATAACTGATAACAAATTAATCTTCTGTCTTTGTGTTAATTGCTAAGCCTGACTAGCCTTGTTAACAACTGTAACATAATCTTGGCTATAAAACGAGGCTAGTCAGGCTAATTTTCACAAAGACAAAGAATATGTCAGTCTTTGTGTTGTTGGTTATCTGCTCTGTTTGAAGCAGTTTTTTGTAGAGTTTTTTACATTTTATTTTTCTAGATATCCTGGCTTTCCCTATTCTTCCAAAACAGCATTTGTTTGAGTTTAGTTAAGGGCTTTCATCAGTGCAAAAATCTTAGTTGTCACTCTGTTAGTAAAAATCAAAGATGTAAAACTATTTTATACCTTATAATTTTATCTGTAAAAGACGGGAGGCAATGATAATGATGATAAATATTCAAGTGCCGGTAGTATACATCTGTGCTTTTTGTTGGGTTTTGTTGGAAAATGTGCTGTCTACCGGGTCATTTGCCAAATGTTTTTGCACTGTTTAAAAAATGAGCTGCAGTGTTTTATTGGGTTTAAAAACATGAGGTGTAGCCAAGTGTTTTTAGACCTGATAAAACACATGCTGTGAGTTTTTGTGAACAGCTTCAAAAACGTTCCACAAAAGGCATGTCCCTCGGGAGTCCGAACAAGGGTTCAAAAGAATAAGAAAGAAGAAAAACAAACTGAAATTCATTTCTGTAATTTCTTTCATAAAGAATTCTAATGAGGAGTGTTTTATCGGGTTTAAAGCTCGTGCATGTGACGCTTTATCAATGTTTTGATAGGCTGTTAGGCTCATGAATTATTATTAGTGAGTTTTTGAATTACAGTATAATGAATTTGTTTACAGGAGTGCTTTAAGCAGTGCTGTTAGTTGCTGGGAAACCCTACTTGGTGAATATGAAAAACAGGCACAGGTAAGTTATCATAATGATAACTAATAAAGAACAACTTCATTGAAGAAACTTAGATCTTCCATAACCATTGTCTTTACCAATAAAAACAGACATAGCGACCACAGGCTAATAATTTTATGGAGAAGTTCCCTGTTTTGAAGACCAGATTTGATTCCTCAGGTGGTCTGTGGTCCAATTCCCTGCTTTCAAAAGAGCCATCCACAACCTTTTGGCTCATGTGTTTGATCATTGAACTACAATGAAAGAGGTGATGTTTTCAAATGTGGACATCTTGAAATTATTGTTATTTGACTTTCAAGTCTTCGGAATAAGGACAGCTATGCGCTGCCACGTAACCCTTGCTCACAAAATCCAGTGAGGTGTTTAATTTAGAACTTTCAGTTTGCAAAGTGGAGGGCATGCAGTTTCCAGAGTTGTGGTGTGGTCTAAGGTAGTGACAATACAAAGTAGGCTCTCTAAGCCTAAACATAACAAAATTACTTGCAAAGTTCTTGCAGTGGAAAGTAAAACAATCACATTTTTACATATTTATTTATTTATTTATTTATTATTTTATTTACATTATTTATGTATAAAAACTTTATTTGCATAATAAGGATGTTAAGATAATACAAAAAGAGTGCTACTAGAGAAGAACTGAATCCTCATAATTATACAGTAGGCCCCCACATATTGTAGTGGAAGGCAAATCCTGAGTCTACCCCTTTAGAGAAGAGTTTGTTACTCTTGGTCCTAGTCCTAGGTGGAGTGAATGAAATGGCGGCTTTGTTGTAGCAGAATAAAAATGGCCGCTTGTTGTCAAACCGACATGTTGTGTTACTTCCTTTGTTTTCTCAACCAGAAAAAATTGATTCACCACAAGATGAATTTCCATCATATGTGTAGAATTTCCTTGGATAATTGTGTAAAAAAGAAAAGTAGGTTTAAGCTCTGAAACTTTAACAAATTGAATATATACATGTAGTTAGGTCAAAGTGGCACATTGACTGTTTGGACATCTACTGTAATGTTTTTTTAATGTTTTGTGTTTAGGATCTGCTTAAGATATCATCCAGTCTTCTGAGGCAAGTTAACACTGTTGTGTTTGACGAAGTTGTTAAGAAGAAAGCAATCACCAAAAAGGTAAAAGTAAAGGAACAGTTAGAGTTTACTAAATGTACCAAGGTACACATGTAGTCTGTACTTGTCTACTATAAGTTATACATTTTTATGTTGTTTTTTTTTCCATGTCAAATTGTGGCCCTTGTGAATTAAGTAAAGTGGAAACATTGTGAACTGTAAATGACATGTATTTACAATAATGGCCCTTATTTACAGGGTGAGATGAAATTCCAAGAATCGGCATTTGTTTTTAAGGAGTACAGAAAAGCTCTGCACCTAGATAATTATCGAATGTCATACATTTCTGATATGACATTTTTTGTGGAACTGAGGTCCTTACGTTTAACTATAAAAGACTGTCATAAGTTGTATGCCAAAATTATTCAAGGATGTGATATTCATAATGTTCCCCTCAGAATTTGCTTGCATGTATAAAGTTATGTACCCTATGTGTATGTTATGTAAAAAATTGATCACCCTTAAAGAAATTACCCTGATGTCTTTTGTAGATATTTTCGTTTCGAGAGAGTAGTGAAAACCAGATTGAAAAAGCTGATGAAGTGTTACAAAAGGTAATTTCACTGTTGCACTTGCTGTTACATCCATTAAATTTTATTTCAAATGGTAATTTACAAGCCATGTGGAGTAATAATACATGAAATGATGATGCACTTTTTGTTCAAGGAAAGACACCTACGTTCCGAATGCAAATAAGCAAAATCACATGGCATTTTAAGGTAATCTTGGTGTCAATTCAGTGTATCTTAAACAGAGGGTGTAAATTGCAGGTTCCAGATTAGGGTTGTGGGTCGTTGTTTTACCGTAACTGAAACAATCCAAACCTTTGCAAAAATGCTAACCTTAGGCAGAAACGTTACCTACATGTAAAGCATAGTGTTTAGGCATAATGTTAGCATTTAGTAAAGGCTTGAGTTGTTTCATCTGTTTGGTTAATTAAACAATGACCAGCAACCCTAACCTTCCTTTTGTAACTTGCAGTTTACACCTTCCGTATCATAGGCAGGCCCTTGAATGAATCTACACAGGTTAGTATGTTTGGAAAATGCCTGAATTTGGCCTTGCGTTTTGTTAACCATCAGTTCATTTGCTTTTTCCCTTAAATTTAGAACCACAAGGAATATTCAGATGCCTGCAGTAAGCTAGCAAAGCTGCAAAATATAGGTGCAGAAGCTGGAAAGGTAAGAGAGACCTGGACTGATAATAGCCTCGCACGCAGACGTTCTTATGGCTTTGTCACACATTCCTCCCCCACTAACGTCTACTGAAGCGAAAAACCCCTTCTGTTCAACAGCTGTTTGCCCACTACCAATCAGAGTTGACTAATTCTGTTGTGCATAGCCAATCACATGCTGCGAAAGAATGCCATACAAAATACAAGTTAACTAAAAACTGGAAAATGGCCTTTGATTGGTCTGTAATCTGTGAACAGAAGTGGTTTTTCATTTCAGCAGATGTTATAGAGGGAAGAATGCTTGACAAAGCCTTAAGAATGTCTGCGTGGGAGGCTAGATTGATAATATCAGCAGCTCATTCTGTTACCAGGAGCTTACACATGCCAAGCTATTTTCAAACATTTTTGTGACTACCTATTCCACAAGAATCTTTAGTAATGCATGATTGGCTTTTGTCAATCCTAATGTTTGTAATTAATTGTACAAACCTTATCGTTGCATAGTGAGGAGTTTTTGTGGGGGTTTGACTTGGTTTGTAAAAATGCTGTAATAAATTTCAAATATGTACATGCACAGTGTATGACTTTTATGGTTAGGGACTCTTTTTACTACAATGACATCACATTTCATTGTCCTGGAATTTTATAAGACCATAGCCAGTGTTTAAGGGGAATAACGTAATATAGAGTGAAGGAGATGTAATGTGACAGGTTATTTGAATAATTATGTAATATTACTGTCTTTCTTTTTTTTTTGCCATTTATATTACCTTAATTTACTGTCTTTTTTATAGCAAGAACATGTTCAAACACTGTGCCATAACACTCATAATGCCTACGTACTACAGCTGAATACAGTGAATAATATGAACAGAGTCTTTTATGCCACAACTCTCCCAGAAATGTTGGATGTAAGTGAGAAAAGTGAACAAACTTAAGTGCAAGATTTATAATTGATAGGGTTGTGAGCATTGACAGTTGTAAACTGTGTCAATTTCCTGGAGTATTTGTGACAGTGTACAGTTCTGCAAATAAACTGCTGTTGTGAGTTACATGTTTATGCGAAAGCATTTATTGTAATTTTTCCCATCATTGTTTAAGTTGTCTTAAGTAAATAGTTCATCTCTAATGGACTGTACAGGTAACAGCGAGGCAAGCATGAAACCAATCACCTGTTAAATGTCTGGGACAACCAGTGAGACTGACAGTGGTGTTTTGTGTGGAAAGGGAATAACTGAGGTGTTAACCTTCGTACACTTGTCGAGAGCACAGGTTTCCATTAGATTCTCAAATCTTCTATGTTAGTGCCCAGTACAAAAGATCAACTCATTGCGCTCTGCAGGCGATTACTTTTATGTGAGATTGATCTGCATCAAAACACGACAACAAGGACTTTTTTCTTGTTAATGAGTACTGTATTAAAATGGACGTGAGAGTAGCCTATTTTTATGCACTGTCCAGGATCAATCAAATGCACCATGTTATCCAAGTATGTGAATATTGAGTTGTGGTAGTCAGGAGCTGACATAGTAAGATAATGGTTTTGACATTGACTAGTTTTTTTGATGTTTCGTGCAAGACGTTTCGGCTGGTGCTTAAGCCTTCGTCAGTTGCAATATTGCAAATTCATCATATTGCAACTGATGAAGGCTTAAGCACCAGCCGAAATATCTTGCACGAAACATCAAAAAAACTAGTCAATGTCACAACCATTATCTTACTATGTGAATGTTCGCTGTACAAGTTCCCTTACCCTTACTTTTGGCTGTGTTGTAGGACCTCCAGCTCGTTCAAGAGGACATTTCAGAATCACTAAGAGTGGCCTTCTGCGACTGCTCCAAGATCGAAAAAGACAATGTACGGTAAACTTTTTTTGGTTGTTTATCATTATTAGTAAAGAAGGATGCCAAGGTCCATTTCGTTTGAAGGGTGGTGGATGGAAAAACTCTGAATAACTTTTGACAGCATCCATCAGACCTCAGATGTTTGCAGGTTCCTTAAGGACGGTGCCTACTAGTTCAAAGGTATTTTTGCGAGGTTTACTGAATGGGCGGGAAAAGCAGATCTTAACAAGTGTTATTGAAATCCAAAAAGAAAATTGGCGGTAACCAGCATTTTTCGAAGATAATTAATCAACAATATTTTTAAAAAGCTTTAAATTACAGAGCAATGTATCGCGTTCTTTTCCAAATTGAAGCTTAGTTATCTCTGAAAAATGCGTGGTTACCCCCATTTTTCTTTTTGTATACCAAGAGTACTTGCTAAGTTCTGCTTTCTCCGCATAAAATTAAACCGCGCAAAAATATCCCTGCATTAGTAAGCAATACCGATAGGAAATCCGAGTATCTGGAGATGCGCAGAACGTATGCGCAATAACAATAGTAGGCACCATCCTTAACACTGTCACCATCCAGTGAAAAGAACATCTCCAGTAATTATTCAAACATTCACTGTTGTTAAGGGTATGTAACCAAAGTACCTTTAGTTATTTCATTATTTTTTTCTGGAATATGCTACAGTCTGACCCAGCTATGCAGCCCCTCCGTGTCCTCAGCCGCTGAGGCACATGTATTTTAGTAGTTAGTCTTTATTGAAAAACGTCTTTGGCTAGGCCGCGCACCGGTGGCTCAGTTGGTTGAGGGAGGTCGTGAGTTCGACTCCGGCCGGACCAACACTTAGGGTCTCAAAAACAACTGAGGAAAAGTGCTGCCTTTGTAATTACACCCGCAATTGGTTAGACTTTCAAGTCTTCTCGGATAAGGAGTGTAAACCGGAGGTCCCGACTCATAGCCCTTATTGGAATTCGAATAGTATGGGACGTTAAAGAACCCACCAACTTCTCGAAAAGAGTGGGGGCATCTTTCACTTCCTAAATAAATTGTAAACTGCATAAGCATAACAAGCAGTCTGGCCAAAGTCCCCCACAAAAAGCATTGTAAATTAGTCCTGAAAAGCCCCGAGAGGGAGAGACTAATCAGTTCACTTCACTTCACTTTACTTCAGAGTAAACGGCTGACATCTTGTCACATTGTTTTTCTTTAGGTGGTTGACAGTGTGCAGAGGTTAGACAACATTGTTCATATGTTCCAGCTGATGAATAGTAGAGCCGACATCTCCACCTTTGTACAAGCTAACAATCCGGGTACATTTAAACCGCCAAATAAGAGCTACAGCAAACCAGAGGACAGTCACGTACTAGTGAGTAAGATGAGGAAATAACGAAACTTTCCTGAAAATCCGCGGTTTTTTCAAATCCCAAGCTCGCTAAACGAGACCTTGTGTTCCCATTGGGAAAAAGTGGTAAAGTGCAAGTTTCCTCAGTAAAAACCGTGAAACAAAACCTTCAATGAAATCTTTCCGAAGAAGACAAAAACCCACCTTACATTAAAAACTTATCTATGTCATTCTGCTTGAGAAATTGCGCAAGAGCGTATGCGATAATTGCTCGTCTCGCCATTGAGTCAGGCATGTAGGCTTTATCACATTCAAAACTAAATATCAAAGTTTAACTTGAAGTGAAAAGCTCTTTATCTGTCCTTGTCTAAGCCTGTTGCCGTCGCTAAGGCTAATGGAATTACTTTATGATAATATTACAACGTACGTACACGTACCCTAGCGTTTCAGGTTACTCTGACATTTAGTGTTGTTAAAATATTAATTTGAAACAAGTGCGTTTTCAGGCTCGGCGTCTGGGTAATCAACTGACGAGCCGCGGAGCCTCTCAACGATATACTCGTTCTTTAAACATTGAATTTCACTCAATGATAAACCTTATTCCTTCCTTAAATATTGACTTTACTGGCGAGCCGCGTAGCCACTGCAGTGATACTGCCTCAAAAATGGCCCCGTATTCAAATGGGTACCGGCGAAATGCTGGGGGTAACCCTGCGATGGACTAGCATCCCATCCAGAGGGGAGTAGAAATACTCCTAGTCGCGTCATGCTAATGAAACCGGAGATAAGTACCGGCCTGATAGGCCTTCTGGCTCGTAAGCAGACTTTTGTTCAATAGTTGCCCCAAATATGCTGTATACAGTGAGTGTTACACAGACAACACTGGTAAAAATGTTACCCCTTGTTGTATTTGTAAAATTCACTTTTTCATTTCCCTTTTTTTTTCCAAGAACGTTGTTGACAACAGACTCTATTTAGTGGATGTAACAGAACCTGTTTTGAAAAGGAAATACATTGCTCTGCAGAAAAAGGTACTAACTCAACGTCAGATATCATAATTTTCATTGGTCAGATAACATTTGCAAGTATTAAGAATGACTATTAGCCCTTCTTCTAACCCCGAACGATTTGACTCGTCTGTTCACTTTTAACTTTTCTTTCAAATAGCTACGGAACTATGAGACGGTAATTAAAAAGGACCAAGAGGCAGTGAAATCCTTGAAACAACTACAGGAAAGGTGAGCTGAGAGGATAAACAAATGAGGAATATTTTATATATATTACAAAAGAAGCCGTTTTTCCCTTGGGTATTGACTATGAAATCAATATCTGTTAATGGCCATCATCGCGCGGCGGCCATATTGGCCGTAGACAGTAGATGTCCCGAGCCTCGAGTTGAAATGTTTGGGATCGAGTTTCGGTGGGGTAAAGCAAAAGTTTTCAATCCTTCGGTACTGAAAATGGCCGCCGTGTGAATTAGGCCCATGGCAAAAATATCTGCGAATTGTGTGACTTTCAAGTCTTCTTGGATAAGGTCCATGAACAATAGAGACCTTTAGACTCCAGGCCCCAGTTGTTCAAACGATGGATAGCGCTATCCGCCTGATAAATCACTGTCCACTGGATAATTCAATTGGTTTTGCTAGTGTTTATCCGCTGGATAGTGATTTCTCCGGTGGATAGCGTTATCCACCTTTTGAACAACCGAAGCCAGGACGAGGACGAGAACGAGTACTAGTTTTGACTGCCCATTTTTTAGCGAAAATACTGAGAAAATTTATAACCCGTACGATTAATCGCACTCTTTGTTAGCAGTATAAGTTGCTCAGTTGTTGATAGAAAAATGCAAAAATTGCTATCGTGTTGTTGACTCGTTTTGGCACGACGACATTTTTGCAAAACATCGTTCTAAAATGACGACGGTATCAAGTTTAATTTTTCCCGCCAGAATGACGCTGGTTTGCGCGCGCTCGCTGTTCTATGAGGAAATCTCGTTCTCGTAGTCGTTCTCGTCCTAGAATCTAAAACTCTCCAATGACTACGACAGCGACGGAAACATCGCCTAAAAATAGGGAGCTTAAGCAACGACAACAGCGACGGCAACGAGAACGTCACACATTTGCATATTTAGTGGCCAGAAACAATTCCTTTGCACGAGAAGCACGTGCGTTTTTCACTTTTGTCCATTTCTTTGCCGTCCTCAGCAAAACAACAACGTGAAATAGCCACATTTGAGGTTTTATGACGAACGTCAGCACTTGAGGATAAGTTTTCATTTTCTCCCCTAAATTAAGCGCCGTTTTGACCAGTGTAACTTTCGAGAAACTGCTACAACCTTGTCATATTAAAAGGTTGAAGTAGTCACGAATTGATTACAATAACGTGAATTTAAATTTTGAGATGACGTTCTCGTTGCCGTCGCCGTCGTCGTTAGGGAGCTTACGAAACGACGACGCCGACGGCAACAACGACGCTACAAACAATAGGTTTAGTGAGCAAAAACAATGGCTCCGCACACTTTGCACGTGCGTTTTACATTTTGGTACATTTCTTTGCCGTTATCTCCTAAATGACGACGTGAATTGACCAAATTCAAGGTTCTGTGGAGGACGTTAGCACATGACGATGAATTTTCAGCTCTCTCTCTCTACGCTTCCAACTCACTCATACCAGTTTAATTCCTCGACAGTTACTACACATTTTTAACGGGAAACGACATGAAATAGTTTCGTAGTGATATGAATAACGCGAGCTCGTATTTTAAAATGAAGTCCTCGTTGCCGTCGCCGTCCTCGTTTCGTAAGCTCCATATTGCTGAAGCTCCCCAGTGTAAATTTGGACAGACGTAAGTCCATCGTGATTATTCCATCGCGATCTAACGTCATGTAATAGGCAAGTTTCGTATTCTAACGATTGGACTGGATCAAGCATGAAATGGAGACTAATGCGGGCAAATTAATTTTTGCCCGCATTAGCCTCCATTCCATGCTAGATCCAGTCCAGCCGTGAGAATTCGAAAATGGTCCATTTGAGTGAAGTATTAGGTTCGAGCGGTTTCAGAGTAGAAATAGAGAATGAAAAGTTTACATTTGTATCTTCACGTTATCGTCAAAAGTTCACTTCGTTAAAGAACCCGCACACAACGCAAAAAGGTGTCGATGTTGGGATTTGTTCTATTCTCTGTTAGTGAATAGTTGATGGAGGGAGGGCTAGCAGTATGGCGGGACAATTGTGGTCTGAACCTACCAGTTTAATGGCCCAGCCCCTACGAGTCTCGAGTTTCCTTTGGCACAGTTGTAGAACATCCGAAGTAGTCGAAGTGCCTATAAGCTCCAAATCTTTTTTTTTTTTCTTGCCCAGATGTATTTTTGCATCATGCCGAGCAAAATGGCGCAAAAGTTTTTGATTTTGGTCCAAACTATGAATTTTCAAAGTGGCGAAAAATCGCAGTTTGAAAAGCTGCAGAATTCGCCGAGAGGGTTGGGTCGAGTGTAACTTGCGACGTACAACCCGGACTTCAATCGTTGTGATTTGTGACTTCGGTCAGAGCAAGCTGTAGTCAGACCTGAAAAAATGCCTGCGAAATGTTTTGTCTCTGGCTGAAGCAACGTTCGAAACTGTTTCATTGAAGCGCTTTTGAATTGTTTTCTGTATTTCTTTTTCCGTCCTTCTTTCTCGCTCATTTAACACTAGCCATTCTGCGTCTGCTAGCGGCTCAGCATGACTCAACCAGATTCATCTAGGCAAAAAAAAAGGAAGGTTTGGGGAGGTCGTAGGTTCGACTTCTGCAAAGGGGCACTCGGATTTTTCCGAATATCCCCTAGTCATCACCGGAAAAGTCAGGTGGTGATCCTTCTAAGTCGATACTAACCCTAATGAAAAAATCTAGATCTTCCCACTATGAAAAAAAAAACCCGGTTACCTCAAGGACATTTCCTTCATTACCTAGAAAAGTATTTTAAAAACCATGACAATATTGGATGCAGGGCCTTTGGTTTATCCACTCGCCCCACCGCATGCAGCTTCTACCTTATGTCTGCGCATGCCTAGCTCATGTCTCCCTTGGATATACATAAAAAGAAAAAAGGCTCGTTAACTTGCACGTGTGTTTTTTTAAAAGCTATTCAGACAACCCGTCATACGGAAATGCTTCCGAAGTTGAAGATGATTTGTTAAAGCAAAAGAATGAACTGAGAACGAAGGAATGGTTTCGTTGCGTTGCTAAAGAACAGGTGAGGAAATCATTCTCGTCACCAGAGCCTCTGATCGTCCCAAGGCTCTGGGAAACTCTCTGTAGGAGAACATGCGCCGTAGAGTTCTTATAGCCAAAAATTGGCTATCTGGACCTTACGGCGCCTGTTCACGTGGACGCCTCGTGCTAACATGAATGCACCTATTAGAGATGCTTTTGATTTTTGTTCACGAAAGCCAATGGTTCCCCAGAGCTCTTCTTTTCCTCAGTCAAGAGAAGAGGTCTGGGGTCGAGATTGGTGAGGAACTGAAGCTGAAGCTGTTATGTCCAGAAATGCACCTAATTATATCTGTGAAGTTGTGTACTGGAGAACTGGAGAGAGAGAAGAGAAATATAGCCAAAAACAGCGACTGAAATCAAAACAACATAAATTACCGACTTAATACCCTCTAGCTTGAATCGAATCCATGCTCTCCGAATAAAAAGTTGTAGTGCGTCTCATTTTAACATGTTCCTTTACCTCTAGCAGTTTGTTTCAATTTTTGTTGCAGACGAAACTTTTCACTGCGGATGTGCTCAACAGGCTTCAAGTTACCGAGGATGATTTTCAAGATGAAACTATCAGCGACGATGAGGGTGTTGCTGGCCCAGTGGACAAACGACATAGCGTACACAGCGTCAAGGGAAAGAGAGTACGAAAAGCTGGAAACCATCAGTTTGAAGATCACACTTTCAAAAAACCGAAATTCTGCTATTACTGCAAAAGTCTTATAAAAGGTAGGCTTTGATGAAGATGGTTCCAGGGCCAAGAGAACCGAAAGCGCGAATGTTATTTGGATCATACGGCAGCGACAACGCGACGAAACAATTCTTCATCATAAAGAAATGTAATCGTGCAGCACGCATTTTTGCACATTAAGAAGAAGAAAGCATAAAGCTATAACGATGTTAAGTCCCGCAACGCCCTAGGGCAACAACAACTTGAACTTTCGACTCACACGTGATCAGGTCGTGCACCTTTGAAACGGCGGCAAATCTGTACGCCAGCCGACGTCAAGCAAATAATTTTTATCTGTGTATTGTTCTATTTTGAGTTGGGAGGTATAACAAAACACTTAATGACTGGCCCCTCGGGAAACAGTGAGTTTTGTTTCCCCTCGACCTCAATGTTTCCCTCGGCTTCGCTTCGGGGCACATTGAGGGTCTCGGGGAAACAAAACTCACTGTTTCCCTTAGGGCCAGTCATTAAGTGATTAGTGTTAAACCAAGTTATATTGTTCAGTGTTTCCCTATGGATTCAAAACACCAAGAGTTGACTCTAGAGTAGTGTCAACACTAGTGTTACACTGTGTTTCCCTCAAGTGTGACCGAAACCATTGTCAGCATGCATATAGATTACTTCATGGTTGGTGAGTGCGTACGATGTTTAGTGAGCGTAGCGAACGAGTGAGTGAGTTTAACGATCCTTCACAACGAGTGAGTAATAAAAATCGTACAAACGAGCCAACTATGAAGTAGCTTGTTTATTATATAAATACAGAGATCATAAAGTTAACGGGGTAAGTGTTCATCGAGAGACTATCAAACCACTCTTTACCTTCCATACCTCGCTTGAGCACTTTAAAAACTTTTAAAAGATCCTCTGAAGTATATTGTGGAGAAAACTAAGAAATAAAAGATCAAAAACTTTGAAAATCTTACTCTATTTTTCACTAGTGAAAAAAAATCGTCCGACCAATCAAAAGGCCGACACGACAATTTTTCACTAGTGAAAACATAGTATGTCATTTTTCTTTCATCACGGAAGTGTACGTAAATCTCTATACTTATGTAATAGATTACATCAGTGAACCGTTTGTTCTTGATCCTAACTTCAAACTTCAGTCCGCTCTAATATATCCAGTGATAGCAAGGGTGAATTAGGTAAGAGTGTTCCTATTGTCTGGGTGGGCTTCCCAGCGCGGTTGCAAATGAGGCTATTTTTAGAATACTCGTTCCTGAAAAAAATTGTTGTCATGTCCCGGAAAAAAAACATGGCAGAAGCATTCACGCGTGGCATGGCTTTTCTTGGTTAGTCAAAGTGGCGGCTCCTTGTTTCTTTTCGCGCGTAAAGTGTATCTAAAAATAAATGCATTTGTCACTGTGCTGGGTCAAGACCATAAAATGAAAGAAGAACCCTCGTATCTAATTCATTCTTGGTGATAGATACTTCGTCCGTCTTGCTTATTAGGGAGATTTGCGTTTTTGAGATGCGGACGGTAACTGGAAGTGAGCTCTTTTCCCTCATTTATTTAACGTGTCCTCACACAACCACATTTACATTGCTATGTATCGTCTCTCCATTGGAGATGATAAGGATAAAAATCTGGGAGACAGCACTCTCCTGGCACGCGAAATATTTAATGTTCTCTTTCGCCCCGGCAAATTTGTAAGCTGACGTACGTGATGGAAGGTCGTTACGAGATCAATAATTTGGAATGTTATTGCTTGTTCTCCCTGACCTTCATTTCCTTGTTTAGTTTGATTTTTTGTTTATTTCAGGATTAATTCGACAGGGTGTTCGCTGCAAAGCTTGTAAAATGAGTGTACACCATAAGTGCCGGGACAATGTACCTTACTGTCCAGGAGACAGGGTAAGTGATATCCATTTTTATGCTTTATCAACGCTAAGGTATATCTGAAGAATCCAGAAACGTGACCCAGAGGCGTAAACAGGCGTCTTCGCGCCTTTCCCCCAGTCTCCTCCCAACCTTAGCCTCCCGGGCAGATGCTCTCTGTAGCTTCGTCCCGTTGAAATAGAATTGCATCACAAGCCAAAATGAAAAAAATATATGTGCGTTGAAGGCTAACCTCCCCCATCAAAAAGCCTGTTCATAGTCTGGAAAATTCCCGCTCGCACCACCAACCACTCGGACTAATTTTGCGCTGCGTTGTATTTGCTTGAAAAGCTTCCATGAATTGGTCCAATAAGATCAATGCAATGTGACCAGGGTCCGTGTTTCAGGAAAGTTCCCGAAAAGCCATTTGTGAAATTACCATCCACTTGTTTTGATAAGCTGGTATTTTTCAGGAAACATAAAGGAAAGGTATTGGGAAGTTTGATGGGTTGAAGTCGCCCGCAAACGAGGAAACGTTGTTGTCGAAACATTTTCCCGAAATGTTTCCTCGGCGCGCAAACAGGAAACATTTGCTGAGGAAGCAAAATGTTTCTGAACAAATTCAGAAACATTTTTGCTGCCGCAACAAATGTTTCCTGAGGCCGCAAATGGGGAAACATTCGCTACCGCAACATTGTTGCCTCGTTTGCGAGCGCCTTAATAGCTCTCCGTTTCTAAGGTACAGAGGGAATTGTGGCACTCAAAACGTTTCGGAACTTTCAAGACACGGCTTGCAGCTTCCTTGTTGAACAGCCTAGGGAAGAAGCTTTTTATTTTGTGACGTTTGTCGCCGCCGCCTAATAGCGACTTTAAGAAACGGCGTCGGCTACATACGGCAACTACAACGCCATGAAGCAAAAATATTATTGGTTAAAAGAGGAAAAATAATCGTGCTGTACGCGTGGCACGCATTTCAGTGCATTTCTTTGCCGTTCTCCACAAAGCAACAACGTGAAATCACCAAATTTTACGTTTTGACATCAACGTGAGCATGCAGCAGTGAATCGTTCATTTTCTATCTTTACGTTAAAACTGTTCGTACCCATCCATTTACAGGATAGTTGACCCTTACTGTAATACGTGAACAAGATGGAGTAATCGCGAAGTACTTACCATAGCGCTAACTTATATTTGAAGTGGTGTGTTCGTCGGCGTTGACTTTGCCCTTGCTTAACTCTCCAATAAGCCTCAGTATCAGGCCCTAGTCAAAGGCTGGATAACTTTATCCAGTGGATACATACATCTTATTCTATGGGTTAACATATAATACGCGCGGATATTTTGCGAGTTGCGTAGTATTTTTCCGAGCCCCTGCGGGGGCGAGGAAAAATACGAGCAATGAGCAAAATGTCCGCGAGTTTTTTTATGTTAAACCATCGAATAAGAGATTTATTATTCCACGACAAAAAGGTGTTATCATTTTTTTTGATTCAATTTTATCTGGTAAGAGTGTTTCTAAAAAAATGCATCATCTGTCCTTCAGGGCACTTGCGAACGATGTAAACAGGAGAGAAAGCCAGCCAAATGTCCTTTATTTGATTGTATAAACGAAATGACGAGAGAATAGCGATGACAAGATAAATTCTCAGGCTTTGCATCGCGTTGAAAACAATTTCTTTCATTGAAAAACTCCCGTTCCGTCCGTATTTGCTCTGTTCTAAACCGGTCAAACCGGAACACTACAGCGTATTACCGTCTCATATTTTGCGCGTTCTCTTGACCAAATATGGTAAAATGGAGTAATAGTGGAATAATAGATGTGGATAAGTCGCTATCCACAGTGTAAAATATATACTTCGCGCCACGTTCACAGATGTTTTATAGCACGCCTATACTGAAAGTGCTACTGTGATCAAAAAATCACTTCCTTCTTTTCTTCAGATTTTGAAAGTGTGATTGCTTAACGCTTGACTGGTAAAATTTTGAGCTTTGATTTTTATCCAAAGGCTGTTTTCTTCGAGTGTAAGTTTTGGATTCACGGTCCGCCATTACTCACGTTCCAAACTGACCGATTGGACCTCACAGGGTTGGATCTAAGAAAAAGTGACGTCATTGACTCGCTCGCTTAAAATTTTAGCGTGTAAACGCAGCTTATTTTATATGCAAAACACGAGTTTAAAAGTCTGAAAGCCCGAAACTCCCGTGTTGCATATTAGGCAGCTTTAGCAACGACAACGGCGACGGCAACGAGAACGTCACTAATTTGCATATTTAGTGGGCAAAAGCAATAGCTTTGCACGCCCTGCACGTGCGTTTTTCATTTTTGTCCATTTCTTTGCCGTCGTCAGCAAAGCAACAACGTGAAATTACCAAGTTTGAAGTGTTATGGAGAACGTCAGCACCTGGAGATAAATTTTCATTTTTCTCCCCTAAATTAAGCGTCGCTCGTAACGGTTTCATTCCTGAGGGACTGAAACACCTTTGTCATATTAAAAGGCTTGGAATAGTTGCGAAGTGATCGCAGTAACGTGAATTTATGTTTTCACATGACGTTCTCGTTGCCGTTCCCGTCGTCGTTGCTAAAGCTCCCTATTAATTCAGACGCGCACACACGCATTGCATTTTTAAACTAGTGAGTCTTTGTCGTCATTTTCTCCTCGGTCCAGCTCTGTCAAGATTTTAAGGAGGAAAATTCCAGTTCAAATAAACAGGTCTCTTTTTTAAATCAAGGCTTAAAACTTGGGTTACTTACTGTTTAGTTAACACAGTTTTGAAATGCAAATAAAGATAAAAATTGATTTTTTGGTCATAGTAGCACTTTAAATGTGCTTAGAGTATGCATATTCACAGTTACGCGGGCAAATTTAAATTTTTGCACCGCCTTGAAATTGTTAGATAATGACTTATCCACCGGGTAAAAACTAAGCTAAGCCGTCATTTTGCCTCGCAGAATTTAAAAGGACAATCCCTTCGCATCCTTCGAAATCAGGACGATGATTCAGACGGCCCTGTGTACAGTGACGTAGACGACGCTCCCACCCCACCCCAACACAGGAAGCCCTTAGGCCCCACATCCTCATTGCCTGTTTTCAGAAGAGAAGATGCAAGTGTTTATGGTGAGATTACAGTATTTACGTGATTAAATGCCGCCTTCCAATAAAGGCCGCACTGTGGCGCTGAATCGACTCACTGTCGATGTTGTGCTGTACCTTGCATGCTTGTTCGGCGCGGCTCGATCTAAATCTGCTTCGGAGAAATTTAGACTTTAATGCGCGAGTCACAGAAATCTTGTGTTCAGACAAGCCACATCCAGAAAAGACACGAGTTTTAAAAGTATGTGTGGCACATCACACTCTTTACACATTTTACTGTTACTAGACCTGAAATATTACATATTATAAAAGATAGATTTGGAATCGAGTTAAGTGCAAACGACAAACGTCTAAAGTTTGCGTTTTGCCAAAAATTTAAAGATATCGAGAAGCTAACAAAGAATAAATGCTATACCGAGTAATTGCATTGTGACTAAACTTGATAGACAACAAATGCAAGGAAACGATGTTATGTGTTTGTAATATTTCGATATAAATCTATATCATCTTCGGACTAAGGCGGGATACAAGTAGCAGAATTTAAATACGGCAAGATTGTGCAACAGTATAATCACGTGAAAGTGAAAAACAAAGAAACGAAACTGTCGGGAGAATAGGCGGAGTTCTCTACTGGCTTTTAAGCCATTGTTCAGAAATGGTGTTAGACGCTTAATATGGTAAGCTTCTTTATATAGTAATAGATTCCAGTTATCATCGCGATCTATTATGTTAGTGTTATCACGCACGGTTTGGGCGAAGAATTCTTTGTTGATTACAGTAGTAGATGAAATGTTCTCATTTGTAAAAATATCCGGTATTTATTTACTAAAGCTATCAGCAGGTAATGGATTTTGAGAAGCTAACAGAGAGACACAAATTACTTAAATTATTTGCCGGACGGGAGGTCCGTACTGGAAAAAACGGCGCCTGAGGTCTTGCTTACGACCGCGGACCTTGCGCAGACCAGATCGAGGGCACGGTTTTTCCCCATACGGACCGACCAAGGCCGGCAAATAACGTTATTTAACTTTATTGTTTTCGGGGCCATTTCAAAACCTTGAGAACAAACACACTGGAGAGGATCAGTCAGTGAAACTATTATTATTAAAAGTAAGCTTGATAATGAAAAACAAGCAGGCAAGTATAATTTTCAAAATGACATGTAGTACTCGTTTAAAAGTGAAACGAAACGAACGTGCAATTGTTAAGGCGCCCGAAAAGGAGGAAACATTCTTGCGGACACACAGTTTCCCGAAACATTTGCTCGGCGCGTAAACGAGGAAACGTTTGCTGAGGAAGCAAAATGTTTCTGAACAAATTCAGAAACATTTTTGCTTCCGCAACCAATGTTCCCTGAAGCTGCAAGCGAAGAAACATTTGCTTCCGTAACAATGTTTCCGCAACATTGTTTCGTCGTTTGCGGGCGCCTTTAAACTTTGAGCGGTCCGTACGCGGGTTCCGAATGGGAAAATCAGGACCGCTAGAGCTCGCGGGATTAGCCAATCACATTCGAGGATTTACGATTCCGGACCACTGAGATGCTTGAGAAAAAATAAAATAAGAGAAATTTGTTGTTTCTATGGCAAGTACCAGTGTGCCGTGTCAGTCACTGTAATATCTCTCAGATTGCACGCTTGCCAAAGCACCGGTTCTTTTATTTCACCGGACGAGGTTATTCTCTGAATATGTGACCCTCAGAATAAACCAATTTCGATATATTAAAATTCAGTCCTAAGCAAAAGGCATCATCTCGAGGCTCTTGGGAATAAATATAAGGATTTGTATGGGTTTATTCCAGAGCCTCGAGATGATACCTTTTGTTTAGGACTGAATTTTCAAAATATCGAAATTGGTGTATACCCCTTGCTGTGCACCGTGACTATCAGGCCGGTGCAGTTGTCATCGTCCGCTCCTCCCACCTATTCAATGGGCCTTTTGCAACTAACGATCACATGGTACAAAATCCGCCATGCTGGAGGGCAAGCTCATTATTATTCCCCCACTGGGACATTAAAACAAAGGCAAGTCAAGCTTGACTGGTTCAGGTCTCTTTGTTTTAATGTCCCAGTGGGGGAATAATAATAAGCTTGCCCTCCAGCATGGCGGATTTTGTACCATTTGATCGTTAGTTGCAAAAGGCCTATTGTATGTGGGCTGAGTTTCAATCGATCTCTAACCTAACTTGTTATTTGTTCTCCGGGTACTCTGGTCAATTTCCTAACTCATCGAAAATCGACACTCCAGGCTAATTAAGGCTCGGGCAAACGACTTTACATTTGCTTCAAAATCTGTTCGATTTTGTTGAACGATGTTGACTGCTGGGGTTGGCGAACGGTTTCAACAAATCATGAACATTTGATTCAACAAAGTTTCACGTGATGCCTTTGATTCAGTCCCATGGTGCAGCCGCGGTTGTTACTATGGATACGGACATGGATACGTCAGTGGGAGACCGTTTAGTGCGCACGCGCATACCGAACGATGTTGAAAGAGGAGGGCAAACAGGTTTTCAACATCGCTGTTCAACAAAATCGACCAGATGTTGACGCAAATGTTGAAGGCGGGTTCCCTGGCCTGTACGTGTGTCTGTAGAGCCGTGTCCCTCACGGAGAACGTTTCCGAAAATTTATGTGATTGAAAGCTTCCTTGATAAAACATTTAAGATTATTTGCATGTGTTTTGTCTCTGAGGTGCAACTTCAGAGTGTCTTCGCACCATGTGTGTTTGCCCTTCTAAATTAAATACTGTCGTTTTCTCGTTCTCATTCAGATACAGCAGAGAGCATGATTCCTTCATCAGAAATGGTAAGAATTCCTCTTGTGGTATTCTTCGAGAAGGCTTTCTGGAGTTCTCTTCCGGAATTTTTTTTTCGCTCTGGGGGGCCTGCTCGCAGGCTGGGCTTTGCCCTACCGGCATTATATACAACGACAAACGTTGGTAGTCAATCCATTTTTATGTTTCCTCTTCTTTTTAAGAGTTACTGTGTAGCACTTTACGACTTCGAGGGAGAGAATGATGGAGACTTGAAATTATGGTGAGCACATATCAACCCTTTTTTTCGGTGATATATGTTATTAGGGAAGCTCTGATTGGCTGCTCAAAGTCCGAATATCCTTTGTTATTGAATTTGCGATCTCAGATATCGCGTTTCTAGCTTCCTGATTGGTTCACTCAAACTCAGTTATCAGATCATCAGTATACCGTATGAACTATTATGGAATCTGATTGTGTCAATGGTTGCCAAGCTGGGAACTGACTGGCTTTAATTTCCAAGTGTCCAAGCGTTCAGAATTGAATGAAAATTCGATAAAACAATTATTCCATTCGCGCTTGTTGAATATGAGACCGGTTATAGCTAACTCGTTGGCTATTTACCATCTCTTATTATTCCACGCGCAAAATATGAGACGGTAATACACTGACTGTAGTGTCCAGGTTTGACCGGTTTAGAACAGGGCAAATACGGACGGAATGGGAGTTTTCCATGAAAGAAATTGTTTTCAACGCGATGCAAAGCCTGAGAATTTAGCTTGTCATCGCTTGTCATTCGTCATTTCGTTTATACAATCAAATAAAGGGCATTTAGCTGGCTTTCTGTTCTCTTTACGTCGTTCGCAAGCACCCTGAAGGACAGATGATGCATTTTTTTAGAAACACACTTACCAAATAAAATTGAAGCAAAATAACACCTTTTTTGAAGTGGAATAATAAATCTCTTATTCTATGGTTTAACATATAATACTCGCGGACATTTTGCTCATTGCTCGTATTTTTCCTCACCCCTGCGGGGCTGGGAAAAATACTGCGCAACTCGCAAAATATCCGCGTGTATTATATGTTAAACCATGGAATAAGGTATATGTATCCAATGCGTACTCATGAAACAATTGTTAACTATTCGCCTCCAAGCAACTCGTGGGGGATTTGCGTCCGAAAATATTGTAATCGTTCCAGGAATAAATGAGTTGAAGTCATCTTTTTGTGCTATATTATCTCAATGTTTTAGTATATACTAAAACAACTATTCACCGCAGTGTCGGTGGCTAGTGGTGGATATTTACCTAGCCGCGAACCTTCACTTCGGTGAATAATTGTTAAATATTTACTGGATAGCGTGAAAAATGAGAAATTTGTTTCTTTTTTTAGTGCCGGTGACAGGATTAAAGTTCTAAACAGCGCAGATGAAAACTGGTGGGAAGTAAGAATCACCATTTCTTTTAGTTTATTAGGCTACAGTTTGTACTCTTCTGTTCATTTTGATTTCGATTGATTTTAGCAAGGACACATAGCGCGTTAGGCGAGTCGCCCCACGCGAAACGACCGCCGGAAATACGTCTCCGTTCGCAGGCTAGCGTTCAATCGAACCAGTCACCCAATCACAACTTACTCGCCGCCTACACTAAGCGCAGGAAATCGCGTG